>NC_081405.1:56679634-56944777 GCF_030272615.1 Cryptomeria japonica
AATGAGAACCTTGAAACAACAGTATGGACATTCATCGAGGCATTAAGTATTAGAGGGAGTTCATCAGATATTGACGTTGCAGTTTCTCTCGAGACATACATGATTACACCACGCACTGCACTGCCAAACTCTACAACCTACGTCAACATCCTCCCTGCCTATGCTGAAATGGAAGCTCTGAAAAGGGTATCGACATCCACCAAAGTATAATGAATACATTTTATGCCCCAACCGACATGTTTGCAAAAGATATGGAAGTAAAGACAATACAAGAGAAATGTTTGACAGAATGTCGTATGCTGCTAATAATAGAAGCAAAGACATACCGTAAAATGTAGATGTGTGTAAAATGTAGAAGGCACGGATAAGGTGCGAACCATTTGATAGAATGCCTCAATAAACTATCTTCTCAGGGAATGATACATGTGTATATGACTGCAATATGTGTATCATGTTAAACATTACTCCAATCGTAGCAAGAGAAAGAGGAATGCCATAATTGTTTGACAGAACACCACGTATAATGCAGAAAGTGGAAGCTTAGACACGACATGTGAACTGGTTGACGAATGCTTCAAAGAGAGTATCATCTCATGTAACACAATGATCGTAGGATATGCACAAATGGATTTTGTAGGTGTTGCATTAGTGTGTTTTTATGCACAATTTGAATGGTTGATGTAGATGGGGGCATGTTTCGTGTGTGTTTATTGCCATGGGTCAATAAAAATTGAAGTGGTTTGCTACGCTACACAAAAATAAGAATCAAGAATCCTGGCAGTACAACACTCGATGAACAGAGAGATCCATTTGTGGATGGGATGGTCATTACTCGGATAAGCCAAAGTTAGGCTAGCCATCGGGTCTCGCCACCCTTCCACTCTCAGATGGCCTTCCTTCCTTTGATGATTTAGGATTTTTACAATTCTTTATCTGATGCGAGGGACTCCTGGGTGATTTCGATGAAGGAATTCATGCCGGCTGGCGGGTTTGACGCCATTCACTTAATTAGAAAAATCATTCCAACCAAGAGGCGTCCACTATCTCTCTATCGGTGGGGCCTCAACATTAAGCTAATGCAACCGGTCAAGGCTCAACCGACTAGACTTACGTTAGGTGCCTTATTCTTCAACCTATTCCTCTATAGGTGTTGCTTTCATTGATGTTGGTGCTTTGAGGGATTTAGCTCGACCTACAAAGATGGAGAGGATTTCGTGTGTGGTGGTGCTAGAGCTAAGACAATAAAACCCTACATGTTGTGAATTGTAGATACGTATACAAAATGTGGAAGGCATAGATAAGTTGCGAACCATTTGACAAAATGCTTCAAATAAATGTCGTCTTATGGAATGTAGTTGGCAAGCGTACGACCAAATTTCACAAACCTTTACAAGCATCCTTTCAGTCCATGTCAAAATGGGAGATCACGATCAGCGAATGGAGATTTATTAAAGTGTAAAGGATAGAGGAATTGCGACAGATGATGTAGTCGTAGCTGCTCTAGTAAACATGCATGCAAAATATGGTAAGCGTAGACAAGGCATTGGGATTGTTTGACCGTGTGCCTCAAAGACATCTCATCTCAAATAATGAAATGCAATTATCACACGGTATGAACAAATGAATGCATAGAATTGCCTCAAATAAATATGGGAGAACAAAATAACTTGTAAATTGTTCGATAGATTGTATGATTAATGTGGAATGAGGAAGAAGTAACAAAGCAAGTGAAATGTTTGACAAAATGCATTAAAGAGATGTCTTCTCATGGAATGTGAAGATTGCAGGTTATGCATGAAATGCAGTTGTAAAACAAGTTTGTAGAAGTTCTTGAGCAAATGCAAGTGGCGGGTGTAAAGGCAAGTTCTACGGTGATTTCCAATGTCATCACCTCCATGCATAATGGAAGCTTTAGAGCAGGTTGTGAACGTCCATCATCAAATGTTTAGTCACTATTATCCTAGCCAATATGAACGCAATGCGTAGACACAATGAATGAGCTATTTTTCAAGATATGCACAAAATGGAGGTTAAAAAACTTTTCAAAGTTCCAAAGAAAGTATAATCAATAGGGGTAAAGTTGAATTCTACAGTCACTAACCAAGCCTCAAAGAGATATCACCTCAAGGCATTTCATTCAGACACAATGTCTAATTGCAGTATTTGAGAATCTATGCTATGTGCACCTTAGTTCCACAACACTATTCTCATGTTGAATGCCCATCGAACAACTTATATAGTATGATCATAGCTTATTGCGGTCACTATTCAAGTATAAAGTGGAAATACATTCTACAAATGGGTATTAGTTGGTCCAGGTGAATTTTGAATCAAATGGTGTCGTAGAAATAAAAGGGATGATCCTTTACATAAAAGGAATAAATGAAGATATAAAGTTATGTTCCTACTCGGACTTTGTCTAGAGTTTCTAAAAAAATTGGTGATCAAGTTGATAGAGCAGTGAAGGTTCAAATTTTTGTCAATGTGCACATCCATTGAGGGCAGGTGGTTAATTGATAGCCTTTGAGTTTGAACGTGTGAGTTATGGATTGGGCAAAAGACATAATGGCTACCTCGAAAAAACTAATAGCTTATTCTTTCTTCAAATTTATGGGTTTTAAGGTGCCTTTTTGAAAAATGTGACTTGTGTTGCTTATTATAAATAGGGTTAGAAAATGAATGTTATTTACACAAAAAATGATGAAAATCATAACCATGTAAAGTTTGCTATTTTCAAAAGCAACACATTTTCAAAAAGGCAGTTATTTGGGTAGTTACAAGGTAGTTACTAAGTGGTTATCTTGTGAAGCCTATAAATACTAGGCTATTTGGAATGTAAAGGGGGAACTTTTTACAGAGGGGAAAACTCTGTTGGAATTCTAGGAGAAACTTGTAATGACATTTTGATTTGCACTATGTATAGAAATGATTTTGTACTTGTATATTTTCAAAAGGATAATGAAGAATACATCTTAGTTCGTGTGTTCTGAGTGTATTCATGTGTTATCATTGTTGATTTCTCATATGTTAAATTGGTAGTATTTTTATTCATATGTGATTTGTACAATTGATGTGATGATGCACAAGTAACCTTTGGTATATCAGTTTGAATGTGTTGAAGTATTTTATCTCTCCATATGTTGAGATTTGTCATTCTTCTTTATCATTATCTCATGGCTAAGCATATTACCTTATAAACTCCCCTTGTAATTTGTTGCTAATGTTGATAAATCTCAGTTGATAGTCGTATGTCTATTGTTGGGGTTTCTATCTTTATTTCTTTTTATTTTTATGTTTTCTCCTTATGTACTTTTAGGTTAAAAGTACACAAAAATCCTAAATACACCTATCATACGAGAGAGTTGCCCCTCTCAAACGCAAAGGAAGATTGTGGTTTGACTTCAATCTCTCCAACTGTTGGAACGTTTGTCACTGCTCATTGGGCAAACAGGGTCAGTTTCAGATAAATTACCATAGTGTCAAATCTATTTACCAACAAGAGGGTAAAAAACAAACCAAAAAAAAGTATGGATTTTTGTGCCTCGAAAAACATGCCAATAAAAAATCATGCCCTAGATGACCCTATCACCGAAAATAGACAAATTATATATCAAAATTCATGGAATCAGACTTTTGAATCCAACTGTGAGGTTTTTTTGGCACCAAAATGTACCAAAAAATCAGATAACCCTAGAAATGGAAAAAAATAACTACACAAACCACCCAATACACAGATCTGAAGAACAAGGCCCAAAATCTCTCATGAAGAGAACATAGGTATGCAGATTTGGAGCTCTGATACCATATTGGAGTTGAGGAAAAATCAACTCTACAGCTCCCAAAGATCACCTGCATGCAAACCTATCATAGAAAGAGAGAAGCAAAAAATGTCTTCTGCTTTTTTAGTCCTTAGTTGTTTTTTAGCTACTCCCTAAGTTCATCTTAAGGGGGCGTGTTGGAGTTATCTTTTATTAGCTAATAATTATTTGTTTAATTATTAGTCTATTATACTCCATGCTTAAGCTAAACTTAGGAATCTTATAATTATTTAGGGTTTTCTCCTTTAGGGTTTCGAGTATCCTTTTATAAGGATTCTCTCTTTGTATTTTCATAACAACTGTAATTATTGAATTGCATTCTTGTTGCACAATCAATTTGACCTCTATAGCTTTTTTGCATCTCTATTTCTGTGACAAGTTTGCATGCAGGTGATCTTTGGGAGCTGTGGAGCTGATTTTTCCTCAACTCCAATATATATGTATATATACACACACACACACACACACATATATACATATATATCTACATATATATACGTGTGTGTGTGTGTATAAATATATGTATGTATGTATACCTATATTCATATGAATGTATATATGTATGTATATATGTATACATACATATATACATTCATATGTATATAGGTATATATGCATACATATACATATATCTATATGTATGTATATATATATATACATATATGTATGTATATATATATATATATACATATATGTATGTATATATATATATATACATATATGTATGTATATATATATACATATATGTATGTATATATATATATACATATATGTATGTATATATATACACATATTTATGTATATGTATACACATATGCATATATATATATATATATATATATATATATATATATATAAGAAGTTGAGAAAGTACAACTTCTGAGATCCCAAAAGCATCTGCAAGCAAAACACCTATCACAAGAGAAGATTGGAGATGAAACACAAAAAAAACTCTGAAGAAAAAGATTATCATTTAGAGAGGGAATGAATAAGAAAGTTACAATACAATCTTTATGACAGGAGAATAGAAACCCTAAAGATGTACAACCCTAAAGAAACCCTAAAGAGATAAAGAGTATTTAATAGTTAGATTAATTATTAAATACCTACAATATTATTAAATTCCTAAGTTTAGTTTAAGCATAGAGTATAATAGACTAATAATTAAAAATATATATATTAGCTAATACAAGATAACTCTAACACCCCCCCCTTAAGATGAACTTACGGAGTAGCTAAAAAACTAAATGCAGGAAAGAAAAATGCAACTACAGGAAGAAGGCAAATTTGGGTCCCAACAACAAGGCCTGATGAGGTACCTAATCACAACCAAATCTCTATGAAACAGAGAAATAGAGAAAACCACATGGGAAAAAAATCCACTCTAAAAAGAGATGGGAAAAGCATGCAAAAAAAATATGAAGGAAGGAAGGCCTCAATGAGACCCCCCAAGGACAACTTCCTTCACCCCAAGCATAGAGTGCAACTGAAGATAGCACGGAGATACAAAAGGTTTAGTGAAGATGTCGGCAACCTGCTCCTCTATAGGAATGTACTCTAAGATGAGAAAGCCAACTTGAATCAACTATTTGATGAAGTGCATGTGAAGCTCAATGTGTTTAGACCTCTGGTGCTCCACTGGGTTGCAAGAAAGGTGAATGACACTCTAATTGTCACACCAAATAATAGTGGGACTATCAAGAGGGAACCCAAACTCAGTCATCAACTGTCAAAGCCATAAAACCTCATGACTAGCTAACACCATTGCTTAGTACTCAACATTTTTAGATGATAATGCAATAGCATACTGCTTCTTGCAAGACCATGTGATAGGACCAGAACCAAGGCAAAAGACAAAGCCAGAAGTAGAATTCCGATCTTGAGCATCACCAACTCAATCTAAGTCAGTGAAGCCAACAATGTGAGGGGGTCCTGAAGTATAGTGAATGTCAAGTTGTGTAGTACCCCGAATGTACCTCAAAATACATTTGGATCCTTGCCAATGGATCTCATGAGGATCATGTGAGAATCGAGAGACAAGACCAACTGCAAAAGAAAGGTTCGGGCACATATGTGTCAGGTACAACAAACTATCGATATAAGGTAGAATCCACAGAAGGTGTAGAACAAGTGGGAGACAAAACAACAATTGACTGAAATGGTGTGGGTGCAAGTTTGCAAGTAAGCATGTCAAATTTTTGAAGCATATGAAGAGCATACTTCTAAGGAAGTATGGAAATCCCATCGAAAGACTGAATAACCTGTAGGCCCAAAAAATAGTGCAAAAGGTCAAGATCTGTCATCTCAAACTGCTCCATCAAGGCTCGCTGAATATCCTGAATCATGGAAGATGAGCTACCGGTAATGATAAGATCATCAACATAGAGCACAAGAATAACTATATCATCCCCTTGACGCTGAATGTATATTGTAAGATCAGAATGTTAATGTGTAAATACTATGGAGAGCAAGAAGGAGTCCATCTTCTCATACCAGGCCCGAGGAGCCTGTTTGAGACCATATAATGAACGTCGAAGTCTACAAACCAAAGAGGAATCTTGCACAAAACCCTGAGGTTGCTCCATATATATCTCCTCATGAAGGTATCCATGCAAGAAATCACTCTTCACATCCATCTAAAAAACTGTCCATCCCCGTGAAGCTGCCAGAGAAAGTACAAAGCAAATAGAATTCATCTTGGCGACAGGAGCAAAGATCTAGGAGTAATCAATACCCTCCACCTGAGAAAACCCCTTTGCAACAAGATGAGCCTTATACTTATTAATAGAAACATCTGTAACATACTTAGTATGGTACACCCACTTGCATCGAACCAAGTTTCTTCCTTTCGGAAGAGTACAAAGATCCCAAGTATGATTCTTCATCAAAGAAGAATACTCCTCATCCATGGCCCTATCCCACTCCGGGTGACTTGTCACCTCTGAAAATTTTTGAGGATCATCCAAAATGGCATGAATCAAAATACTAGAACCATATGTTTGTGCATGAGTACGACGAGTGTCAGAAGGATCACCTGCCATAGAACCAACAACATCAACTGCAAATTGGGCCCACTTGGGCAAAGGCTGAGCGACGGGTGGTGGTGGTGATGGTGGACCATCATCTATGTCATCCTCAAATAAGAAGGAATCTTCAAAAGATGAAGAGGGAGGAGGAGGCAGTGAGGGAGAAGCTGGTGATGGAGAATCCAACTGAGGAAAGCACTCATCAAATTGGATATCTTGCCTAAACAGGACCTCTTGGGAATTAGGATCAAACAACCTGTACGCCTTAACATCCTCATAGTAGCCAACAAAAATGAGTGGTCGTCTCTTCCTCTCCATGGATTTCCTCTAAGCATCTGGAATAAATTCCCAAGCCTCACTACCAAAAACTCAGAATGAAGAAACATCAAGCTTGACATGTGACCAAGCCTCCTCAGGAGTCAACTGGAGCAATGCCTTATGAGGCATCCGATTCTGAATATAAGTGGCACAATTAATTGCCTCAGCCCAAAAGGCAGGCTACATAGAACATGACTGAAGCATACAATTGGCCATCTCCCGTAGTGTTTTATTCTTTCTCTTAGCAACACCATTCTGCTGAGGGGTGTGAGGAATTTATAACTGATGCTGCAAACCATGCTCTGTGTAGAAATCTGTAAAATCCTGATTCACATATTCTCTCCCATTATTTGTGCGTATCCTCTTTATAGAAAGACCAGACTGCTTCTCTACAAATGTCTTAAAGACTCGAAATGAATCAAAGACATCAGACTTGTACTTAAGAAAGTACACCAATGTACATCTGGAGAAGTCATCAATGAAAGTGAGCACATACTTGGATCCTAAAAAAGATGGAGTTGGAAATGACATAAGATCATTGTGGATCAAATCCAAGGGTGCCTTAGCACAGGTGGCTCTGCCTATAGGAAAAAGATCATGGTGATGTTTTCCAAGTGCACAACCTCAACATACACCATCAATATAGGATATCTGAGGGAGCCCAATAACAAGTGCCTGTGTGCTCGTCTACTATAAGTATCTGTAGTTGACGTGGCCAAAATGCTCATGCCAAAGTCTGCTCACTGAATATGCATGTGCTACAAGAGAAACACCTGAACCATTTGGACTCTCAAAGCCATCAAATTGGTATAACCGAGAATTAGGACCAACACTGCCAGTAGCCACAACCAAATCAGGATCATGGAGCTCTCTAATAAACACATCATGTGGTGAGAACTCAACTGTTTTACCAGAGCCATAATGACAAATCTGATAAACAAAGAGGAGGTTCATCGAAATGTCAGGAGCTAAAAGAACATCTTGAAAACAACCACTTGTCAATGGAACAAAATCTAAACCTGAAATTGAAAGTTGTGCTAAGTCACCAACTGCAATCTCTTAAGTATTCTTGTGAGCAAGTGAGGTAACAAGCTACGATGAGTGTGTCATGTGGTGAGAAGCCCCAGAATCAATAATCCAAGTGGATGCAGAAGGAATAGCTCATGCAGAAAGAGCATGTCCTTTCCTAGTAGAAGAGGAAGATGGAGGCTGAGGAGTAGAAATATGATGTTGCTGCATGGCTGCCTCCAAAGCCTCTAATCATTTCCAACAATGAGAAACTGGATGACCTTCTTTGCCACAGAAACTTCAAAGTTCATCTGATTTCTTCTTAGTCTTGGAGGAAGACTCACCAAACTTAGAAGAGTGCTCCTGTTTGGGATAGGACTTCAGTTTGTAATTAGACTTAGGTGGTGGCTTGGAGGGATGCTCACTGCCAGCTAAATCCTTCTTAGGCTTTAGTTTCCGTTTCTTGTTCTCTTTAGATGTCTGAGCAACCAATGCTTTTGGCTTTGATCCTATGAGAGTGTCCAACTGAGATAGGTGAGCCTGCTCACGAGTCAAGAGATCACATAACACATCAAAAGTAGGCATGGTGAAGCATGCACCCAATGCATCCATAGTAGAATAAAATGTGGAAGAAAATATCTGATAGGGACCTCGAAGCTTAGAGAGAATTAGGTAGATACACTCTAGGTCTGTCTTATTTTTACCACAACTGTGTAGGATAGATCTGGTGGTTTTAAACTTGTTCAGAAAGTCCTCAATATGAGGAAAAGACCCAGGTAACAAGGAAGAGAGATATGCCTCAATCTGTAATGCTCTGAACTCATTGATAGTACCAAAGAGAGTTTCAAATTTGGACCACATAGCCCAAGGAGTGAGAAAACCATCAAGGTGAAAAAGCAAGTTGTCTGAAACATGTAAGGAGATGGCACCCATAGCCTCATCCATCTTATTTTGGTGCTGAAGAATCTCAAAAGGACACTGCAACAACAGCTGATCCACATCCAAATAGGACCACAACCCTCTTGATATGAGAAGCCTCGTCATACGAGCTTTCCAAAGGTGATAGTTTTGGGATGTAAGAAGCTCAACTGAAGAATATGCCATGTGTACCTGTACCTGAACTTGGACTTGCTCTTGATTTTTTTTAATTAATTGATCTTTCAGACTAGACAGAAGATGTAGAAGGTTTTTAAATTTTTTTTTTGAGTTTAGGTGTTTTGATTTTCTGAAGTAAATTACAGAAAATAGTAAAAAAAAATAACACTCCCCACAATATGTAAAACAAAAAACCAGTACAATCTAAGAGCCAGAAAAGAAGATAAGAGAAAAGAAAATGCGTCAGACACTATCTTGTATACTTGATGATTTTTATGGAAAAAATAACTCCAAATCTGAGAAGGGCTCACCAAGACCTTTCTGACACCTATTTGTTTTCCGAAAACGGAGTCTGTTTGCCCAAGTTATGGCTCCCAGAGTGAAGAAAAGAGCGCTAACTTGGACGACAAAAAATAGGTACTAGATGAAAAAATCAGCAAATCTCACCTCCAGATCTAAGTAGATCTTGAAAAGAGATTTATAGCGCCTATTTGTTTTCAAAAAACTGACTCTGTTTTCCCAAGTTAGGACAAAAAAACCTCCCCCCTGTTAAAAAGGCTTGCAAGAAGAAGCAAGAGGAGGACAGGTGGTGCTATGGCTGGGCGGCAGCGGAGGTGGTGCTATTGGAGGTCAGATGGCGGCCGGGCAGCGGTGGAGATCGGGTGATGGCTGGGCACGGTGCAGTGGGCGGCGGTGGCTGGGCATTGTGCGGTGGGCAGCGGCGACCGGGCAATTAATAGACTACTGCAGCTGCTGGTAGACTCGTGGCTAGTGGGCAGTGGGAGACCATCTGCTATGGTGGTCTTGTAGACAGTTTGCGGCTCCATAGCTCATCACGTGACGGAGCGGTCTTGTAGACAGTCTGCGGCTCCATAGCTCATCAGTCACCTAATAGTGCACCCTTGTTGAGTAAACTCAGTCTACTAGTAAAACATTGGAAAGCTTCCCTGATTCTGGGCTCAAATAATGGAAGCTAACCTCCAAAGTAAGCTGGCTCTTATGGCTTTCATGTAAAACTAATTAAACTAAACCTTTTTTTGAGGAAAGGGTAAGAAGAAAACACGAAAATAAAACTATTTTCTAATGACGATGCACTGAAATGACTACTTAAAACCTACACAACAAACTCTACACATAATTTAACCAAAAAGAAAATCTTATACATGCACAACTCAGAGGTTTATATGCCTTTGCATCAACAATTTATAAGAAGGCTACAACACTCACAATCCAAGCAGGAAAAAATATAATTTATTCACAAATTCAAATTGTTTTCAACACCTTCACAACTCATAACCTACAAACATACATATATTTCTGCATAGAGGTGTAACCAATGCAATACAAATACAAGGATGAAAAACTTAAGATAAAATTGCATACATCACTTCAACACACACATAACAGGATTGAGAAGGCTAACCTGCTTAGCTTTATTAATCCTTGAGAGGTGTAATACTGCTATACATGTTTGCAAATGAGTTACAAAAACACTACCTTTTGTCACAAATAACTCTTAAAAGTTAGAATGTACATCATAAGAAAAATGCCAAGAACTCCCCCCCAAAATGAAGTTTGAAGATACTTATGCTTTTCCATGCAACTGCACAAAAATAAGGACCTCCAACCTCTTTGATCATGCACCACAATAAAGCCTATTTTTAAGCCCCTAAAACAACTCCAAAAGAGCTTAAGAATGAAGAAAAGGTCAAGCCTTAACCTCTCTTACCATAAAAACACCTAAAAATGCTCCAAATGCCTCCAAACTAATTCAAAACAACCCCCTATATACTCTCCATATGTTTGTTGACCTATCCAACCTCCCCTATATACTTTTCACTCTCATAAATCTTCAGCCATAACCATTTGACTCATTCTCAAAACATGTGCCATTATATTGCACTACATATCTTCACTTAGTAAAGTGATTTATACATTATCACTTTGCAAACATTTTACACTTTATGGAAAATTAAGTTGCACGTGGCATTAGTTGGAAAAAGATAATTTTAAAACAAAGGCAAAAATGCCTAAGTTGACCAAATACTTTTTAGGGTAAACAAAAACCTAAAGCAACATATGGCCATTTATTTTATGCATTCGATGCATCTCTCTTTTACATTCTCTCTGCTGTTGTGAAGCGCCACCATGATTTTCCTTGCATTTGAAGGTTTTTTGAGAGTTTCTAAAGTTGTTTCATTGCAGATCCTTACACATTGAACCCAAGCTTGGTAAGTCTCTTCCATTGTGAATGCTAGAGCTACTTGCAACTCTTTCTATATTTGTTTTTTTTCTTTGAGCACAATAGTGACCATATGATTGCATTTGGTTAATCACATCTCCATTTGGGAGTGTGATCGACCTCTGGACTTTATACTGTTGTTTTAGTTTGTCAATCTATGAGATTGTACTTTATGCACCATTCCATGTGTTTAGATGCTGATCTTGGTTACACATCTTTTTTCTTCAAGAAACTGTCTTTTATATCTCAAATTTTCTCTTTGAATACATTTTTGTGTCCATGTCTATGCTTTATCAGGGCTGTGATGAACTTATATATGAACCTCCCTATATGGTAAGTTTTGAAACTATGACTATCTTTCTTGCCAGGCCTTTTCACTGATATAAGGTGGTTTGATTATCAAAAAGGCACCTAAGACTGTTAAAATGTCACCGCTTTTCCTCATTTTGTGATTGTATCCTTGATGGCATTTACTCACTATTTTCCACTATCCTAAATCTGCAAAACCCCTAGAACGTTGCCCTTGAAGATCTGAAATTGTTCCTCATGACTTTGTAAGGGAAATGTGAAAGTTTAGCACGTTGCTTGCATAGTTAGGTGCCTTCTTCTTGTTGATAGCTCATGTATGGATTGTTGTGAGATTATTGTTGACTTTGACAGTGATCTTTCTATTGAAATGTGGCGACTAATCAACAAAGTACTATACACTCAGCACGTATCCTTGCCGGGGTCCGAGGCCAGGCTGGGCCCCGAGCAGGGGTTCAGGGGCGGCAACCCCCGAGAAAAGTGGGGGTTCGGGGGTGGGAGCCCTCGAGAAATTTTTTTTTTGGGTATTTTTTAATGAAAACTGACATTGTAACAAAACCCTAAAAAGGTCGACTTTGTTTTTGCCCTAAAAACGCATGTTATAAGCGGCTGGGATGCTTAAGGCATTGTAAGGTTGATGTATTGTTTTTGCTGGATAATAAGAAAGATTGGAAAGGTGTGTATGGTGGACGTAACCCATTCTAGGTGAACCACGTTAAATCTCTGTGTTATCTGTGTCCTATTTTATTTCTTTATCTTTTGTATTTAAATCTGCATATAATTGTTAGTTCATATTTGCTTGAAACCCTAACAATTGGTATCAGAGCGAGGTATTCTGTAAATTGGTAGGACTCTCAGATTTGAGTGGGAGCAATGGAGGATTCCAAATTCAAGGTCGAAAAGTTTAACGGCTAGAATTATCAGTTATGGAAAATGCAGATGGAGGATTACCTGTATCAAAAGGATTTGTGGCGGCCATTGGAAGGAAAGGCAAAGAAAGCAACCACAATGTCAGATGAAAAGTGGGACATTTTAGATAGAAAGGCACTGGGATCCATTCTATTGTGCCTTGCGCCATCTGTAGCATTCAATATAACAGAAGCAAAAATGGCTATAGATTTGATGGCAACATTGGCTAAGTTGTATGAGAAACCCTCAGCTTCGAATAAGGTATTTCTTATGAAGCGTTTGTTTAATTTGAAAATGAGTGAGGCAGGATCTGTAGCGGAGCACTTAAATGAATTTAATACAATTACCAGTCAATTGTCTTCGGTAAAAATTACCTTTGCAGACAAGGTTAGGGCTCTCTTGATTTTATGTTCTTTGCCAGAAAGCTGGAATAGCTTGGTTATGGCTGTAAGTAACTCTGTCTCTGGTAAAAATACTTTGGTATTTGATGATATTGTTGGTGTTATCTTAAGCGAGGAAATGTGAAGGAAAAGCACAGGTGAGACTCCAACATCATCGGGTAGTGTTTTGAATGTGGAGAACAGAGGAAGATCAAAGGAAAGAGGAAAAGGCCCTAGGAATGAGAAGTCACGAGGGAAGTCAAAGAAAGGATGCTCTCAATCTTGAGGAAAGAAAGATTGCTGGTACTGCGGAAAGCCTGGTCATCTAAAGAAAGACTGTTGGTCTCGGAAAAACAAAAAAGGAGAAAAAATGAAAATGACAGTAAGGAAGCTAATATTGCAAGTAATACTTTACAAGATGCTTTAATCTTATGTTTGGATAATGTTAATGATTCTTGGGTAATAGATTCTGGGGCTACATTTCATGCTACACCCCATAAAAAATATTTTCTAGATTATGTTCAAGGTGATTTTGGATAGGTATATTTGGGTGATGATGAGCCCTGTGAAATTGTTGGAAAATAAAAGATAAAGATCAAGTTGCAGAATGGTAATGACTGGTTTCTACAGGAGGTAAGACATGTTCCTAATTTAAGAAGAAATTTAATTTCTGCAAGGCAACTAGGTAGTGAAGGTTGCATAGTTACCTTCTCAGATAGTATGTGGAAGGTCACTAAAGGATCATTAGTAGTAGCTAAAGGTGCGAAGGTAGGCACATTATATATGTGTACTGGTAACACTTACTCTACCTTAGCTACTATAGATAAAGTTATTGCAGGGACAACAACAATAGATGTTGCAAGAACAGATTCGATAATGTGGCACCATAGGCTTGGGCACATTAGTGAGAAAGGGATGAAAATTCTTCACTCCAAAAATCTATTGCCAGGACTAAAGAAGATTGATTTAGAGTTTTGTGAAAACTGTGTGTATGGCAAATAGAAAAGAGTCAGATTTCTCAAGGTTGGGAAATAGAAGAAGAGTGAGAAGTTAGAGCTTGTACATTTAGATGTATGGGGACCGGCTCAGGTATCATCTCTTGGTGGCTCTTGTTATTATGTTATTTTTATTGATGACTCAACCAAAAAAACATGGGTATATTTCCTAAAACAAAAAATAGATGTTTTTGAAACTTTTAAGAAATGGAAAGCTTTGGTTGAGAATGAGACAGGAAAAAAGTTGAAGTGTTTCAGATCGGATAATGGAGGTGAGTATTGCAGCAAAACATTTGAAGATTACTGCTCCTTAAATGGGATTAGAAAGCAGAAGACAGCTCTAGGAACTCCACAGGAAAATGGTGTGTCAGAGAGAATGAATAGGACTATCATGCAACACGCGAGGAGCATGAGATTGCATGCTGGATTGCCCTTACACTTTTGGACAGATGTTGTACATACTACTTTCTATTTGATAAATAGAGGATCTTCAACCCCTTTGGATGGTGGTATTCCAGACGAGACATGGACTGGTAAAAAGGTAAATTATTCTTTTCTGAAAACCTTTGGTTGTGAAGCTTTTGTCCATGTTGATAAAGAAAATAGAACCAAGCTTGATGCTAAATCTCAGAAATGTACCTTCATTGGATATGGGATAGATGAATATGGCTATCGGTTATGGGATTTTGAAAAAAAGAAAATAACTAGAAGTAGAGATGTTATATTCAATGAGAAGGTTATGTATAAATAATAGATGCAGGAAAAGAAGCATGAACAGGACAAGCAAGAATATGTGGTGTTGGATGAGATTCTTGAAAATGAAATGCCATAGGTACCTGATGCTCAGCAACAATATAATGTCCCACAAACTCCTGCAAGTGTTAGATGTTCTACGAGGTCAAGTAGGCCCCCTAAAAGACTTTCTCCTTCTTTGTATTCTATATTATTAACTGATTCTGGTGAACCAGAAGAATATGAAGAAGCAATGCAAGTGGATGCCAAACAACAGTGGGAGCTAGGCATGAAAGAGGAGATGGACTCCTTGATGAAAAATAAGACTTGGGACTTAGTCCCTTTACCTACAAAAAAAAGAGCCTTGCCTAACAAATGGGTTTATCAGCTGAAGGAGGAGGAAGGAGGTCAGAAAAGATATAAGGCCAGACTTTTGGTAAAAGGTTTTGCACAGAAAAAGGGTATAGATTATGATGAAATATTTTCTCCAGTTGTAAAAATGACTTCAATTAGAATTGTACTTAGTCTTGTGGCTGCAGATGATTTACATCTTGAATAATTAGATGTGAAAACAACTTTTCTCCATGGAGATTTGGAAGAGGAAATTTACATGTTGCAACCACAGGGATATGAGGTCAAAGGTAAGGAGAACTTGGTGTGCAGGTTGAAGAAAAGTTTGTATGGCCTAAAGCAAGCACCTCGACAATGGTATTTAAAATTTGATAGTTTCATGGCTGAACATGGTTATCATAGATGTCATTCTGATCATTGTATATATTTTAAGAGATTGGATAATGACAGTTATATTATCTTGTTGCTTTATGTTGATGACATGCTTGTTGCTGGTTCTAACATGAAACACATAAATGATCTTAAACAGAAATTAGCCAGGTCATTTGCTATGAAGGATTTGGGTGCAGCTAAGCAAATTTTGGGTATGAGGATTACACGGGACAGAAAAAATAGAACCTTGAATTTGTCCCAAAGTGAATATATAAAGAAGGTGTTGAAAAGATTTAACATGCCGGATGCAAAAGCAGTTAGTACACCTTTGGCTAGTCATTTCAAATTGACTAAGGAGATGTGCCCAAAGGCACAGGAAGAAGTAAAGAAAATGTCTAACATCCCGTATTCATCAACTGTTGGCAGTTTGATGTATGCAATGGTATGCACAAGGCGAGATATTGCACATGCAGTGGGAGTTGTGAGCAGGTTTATGAGTAATCCGGGTATGGAACATTGGAATGCTATGAAATGGATCCTTCGGTATTTGAAAGGAACCACTATGAAGGCATTATGTTTCAAAGGATCTAATGCTGCTCTGAGTGGATTTGTTGACTCTAATCTGGCAGGTGATATTGATTCACGGAGGAGCACTACAGGGTATGTTTTTACTATAGGGGGAACTGCAGTTAGTTGGATTTCTAGGCTACAAAAGGTTGTTGCACTTTCAACCACTGAAGCTGAGTATGTTGCTGCTACAAAAGCCAACAAGGAGATGATTTGGTTACAATGTTTTCTGGAGGAATTGGGTCAAACACAGGAGGATCGCCCATTGTATACTGATAGCTAGATTGCCATTCATCTTGCGAAGAACTCTGCTTTTCATTCAAGGACAAAGCACATTCAACTCAGGTACCACTTCATCCAGACTATTTTGGAGGAGGGTCAGTTACGGCTTGAGAAGATTCACACAAGTGAGAATCCTATCAATATGTTCATGAAGGCAGTTCCACAGGAGAAGCTGATTTCTTCATCAGTTTCTATTGGTCTTCTTGATTGATAATTGTGGAATTTATACCAGTCGAGTCCTAGTGTTTTATCCAACGGATGTTGCATGTACAGTGGTGTCATGTAGTGTCAGTCTCCAAGTGGGAGATTGTTCGATGTGGAGCCTGATCAGTCTCCAAGTGGGAGATTGTTGAAATGTGGCAATTGATCAGCAAAGTACTGTACACTTAGCACGTATCCTTGCCGAGGTTCGGGGGCGGGAGCCCTCGAGAAATTTTTTTTAGGAAAACCGACATTGTAATAAAACCCTAAAAAGGCCGACTTTGTTTTTGCCCTAAAAACACATGTTATAAGCAGCTGGGATGCTTAAGGCATTGTAAGGTTGATGTACTATTTTTGTTGGATAATAAGAAAGATTGGATGGCTGTGTATGGTGGACATAACTCATTCTGGGTGAACCACATTAAATCTCTGTGTTATCTGTGTCCTGTTTTATTTCTTTATCTTTTGTATTTAAATCTGCATATAATTGTTAGTTCATATTTGCTTCGGATCTGCTTGAAATCCTAACACTTTCCTATCTTAGATCTTTTTGAATGTGATATTTTACCACCCTTTGGATTTTCCTTTCACAAAAATATTTCTTCAAAACTGCAACAACTTCTTTTTGAAAAGGTTTATCCATGTGCTTTGTTTCTGTTCACCGTGTAAGGGCTTCTTTCATCTATAACTGCTCATGACAATTATGATTATTGTGCGATCCTTTAATCTTCCTATTTTGATGCAACTTGGCAAATCTAGAATTGTATCAAAAACCTCTTTCATCTAAATGTACTAAACCTGGAGCACTAGATTTACAATGTACTTCCTAATTGAGATGATTGGGTGTTTGCTCTGGATTATCTTTTATAGCCTTTTATCAGTGTGCCAAATAGATCTTTTTATTTATTGTCCTACAAATGAATTTCTATTTGCTACTACAAGCTTGCAATAGTCTCTGTTCTCTATCATTTGGCACTAAATGCTCGGTCAATCTAAAAAACAATGTCACTATTTTGACACATTCTTGATATTGATAAACCATTCTTTACTGTTATAATGACATTTGGATGCCTTGATACTATGTGTCATTGTCTTCTTTGAGTAATCTTTGTATTTTATGCTTCATGAAGACTTTGACATGCCAATTCATAATTTTGCTATTCTTATGATTTTCATGAGTGCTTATCATAAAAGCTCTAAGACTGTGTTTTGGATTGTTGTTCTTAATCATTGTCTTCATTTTGATTGATAGCTATTTGTCATCATTTTCATAGACTGCAACAAGAAAAAATTCATCAATGACTTTACTCTCATGATCCACATAATTATTTCATTTTCCTTCACTATGCATAGGGCCTTTATAGATTCACCATGATACGATGTCAATCATATTTAACTACTACTTTTGCAAAGAATAAGGAACCATATTCTTTATAGATCTCATGACTACTTCATGGTCTTATAGCTGTGACTATGAGCTTTTGAAATATCATAAGGTTGTTATTATGCTTGAAGCTTCTTATAAACTCTAGCTCATTCATGGTTGTCTTGAATGCTAAGAGTTGTTCTCAGTCCTTTCATAGTCACTACACTTTTGCACCATTTGGAACTATAAAAGGAGGCTTTCATGGAGACTCAATGGATGTGGGAAATCTATGTGTTTGATCTTGTTACTGATGAATAATGATGAACAACAAATACCCTAATCGGTACTGAGAGGGGGGGGGGTGAATTAGTACAGGCAAAAACTTTCTCCACAACTTATCAAGTTAAAGCAATACCAACTGATTGTCATCATTACTGAACTTAACCATGACAATACCGGTTAAACATAGTAAGACTTCAAACAACATAAACTGATAAGTCTAAACACTTCAAATACATCCAATACTTGATAACAAATTCACCCATAAATATATGCATGTGGTATACCAGTAATACCAAAACCTAATAACTCCACATGCATAATATTTCAACCAAATAATACATACACCACATGAAAAATGTATAACACATAACACACAAATTTTTCACATGGAAACCCAAATAGGAAAAACCACGGTGGGGATGAATACCCACAAGCTTGTTTTTGAACTCTTTTGAAGCTCGCTGTGTTAGGAGCCTAGTCCGGTTAAAGACTTTACAATAAGGTTCTGTTAGGAATCGATCTTGTTAGAGATCACCTAGTTAAGGGATGGCTATATACCCTGTTAAAGGTTGAAACCTTGTTAAATGTTATGTCGCTAGAGGATTTGAAGAGCTCAATGATCTTGAGTCACCTGGTTAAAGGTTTTACAATAAGCCCATTAAAGCTACCCAGTAAAGGGATTTTCCAACTGTTGAAATGATTAGAAGACAATAGGTAAAACTTCTGATTTGATAACAACACTACATTCCAAGGGAGATCCTTTTAAGTTCCTCTACTCTGCAATCACACTCTGCAGTTCTCCACTTACCGGTCTGGCAAGTATCTCATCACTTGAATACACAGACAAATTTTGCCAACAACTTTACAATAACAAACACCATCGACCTTATAGACATCAGTTAGGTCGGTAGCATAAACCCTAAACCCTAAGCATCTTAGGTTTACAACACAGGCAGTCCAATCCTGACTGTCCAAACATATTGCATAGAGTATTACGATTTCAAACAAATCACCAAAAAATATGCATCATTCATTCTTCACCGCACATGGGAATCAGTAACCCATCACGCTCTCTTCTCATACCACTAAGAAGAATGATCATTCTTGAGGTAGACTTCAAATGCAGTCGATCTTCTCATGCAAGATCCTCAAGGAAATCCTTCACGCGCACAAGGCTGACGTGGCACCTTGATCTCACTCATATCTCTTAGCTAACTCATCACAGAGTATAACCAGTTGTATCACACAAGCTGGATCACCAAACTGATAACCATATAACTGAGATTGCCAATCGGTAGTCACACTTAGTGAAACCCTGACACTAGTTCACTGCATCTCCTCATACCTCTTCATACCGATTCGCTTGAACTTATTGACATCAATGACAACATGCATTATCATTATATCAACATGCTGGTTCATCATATGCCAACAATATCCAACAATCTCCCCCTTTGGTATTGATTGCAATACTCAGTGTAGCATTGCAACTGAAAACATCATAGACCAGTGTATCTTCATCATCAGATATCTTCTCCCCATACATCATATATCTTCTCCCCCTTTGACAACAATGCCAAAGTGGAGGCACAAGCTTCCATAATCTACCATGCTGCTCCCCCTATGGAATAGAATCCTTCAACACATCAATCCTGAAAGATTTTTCACTGTAATACTTGACTAATGCGGAGCACACAACTTTAGTTGACTTCATGAAGTTGTAGAACCCCTAATTTACCTCTCAAATAGGTAAATGTATTCTACGGTAAGGGCTTAGTGAATATATCTGCTAGCTGCTCCTTACTGGAAACATGTTGTACTACAACCTCCTTATTCTGAACTTTCTCTTTCAAGAAGTGATATTTAAGCTCAATGTGCTTAGTTCTAGCATGCAATACTAGATTCTTGGAAATATTTATTGCACTTGTGTTGTCACAAAATATATTCACCAGTTTAGATACAGGTAGTTTGAAACCTTCCAATACATGTTTCATCTAGATTGCTTGAGTGCAATTCATAAATGCTGCCACATATTCTGCTTCAGCTGTAGACTGGCAAATATAGCTCTACTTCTTACTTGTCCATGATTCTAATCTTCCACCGAGAAAGAACGCTCCACCAGTTGTGCTCTTTCGGTCGTCCATATTACCTGCCCAATCAGCATCAGTATATACTTTGAGATTATAGTCACCATTATATGGATACCACAGTCCATAATCAACTATTGCTTTTAGATATCTAAGAATCCTCTTGATAGCTACCAAGTGGGATTCTCTTGGACACTTCTGAAAATGAGCTACTATGCTCACTGCATGAGCAATATCTGGTCTGCTGTGCACCACATAGTGCAGCTTACCGATCATTGATCGGTACTCCTTTTCATTCACCAACGCTGAATCATCTTCCTTAGTCAGTTTATAGCCAGTCACCATCAGTGTACCAACCAGTTTGCTTTCCTCCATGCCAAAAGTTTTCAATACCTCTTTGACATACTTGGACTGGGTAATAAAGATACCCTTTTTCATTTGTTGAATATGTAAACCAATGAAGAACTTTATCTCTCCTATCAGAGACATCTCAAGCTCTTTCTTCATTTCATCTACAAATGCATGACTCATTTTATCATCTCCTCCAAAGATTATGTCATCCACAAACACTTCACAGATCAGAATCTGATCACCGTCTGATTTCAAGTAGATGTTGCTATCTTCACTTGTTCTCTAAAATCCAATCTTTACAAGATGAGAGTGTAATCTTTCATACCATGCCCTAGGTGCTTGTTTCAATCCATACATAGCTTTGTGTAATCTACACACCATGTCACTATCTTTTGATAAGGCAAACCATTATGGTTGCTCTATACACATTTCCTCTTTTAGGATTCCTTTCAGAAAAGAAGACTTCACATCTATTTGATAAACCTTAAATCCCTTAAATACTGCAAATGCAAGTAGCATACGAACACCTTCTAGTCTAGCCACAGGAGCAAAGGTTTCTCTATAGTCTTCTCCCTCCTCCTAAGCATATCCCTTGCATACAAGCCTAGCCTTGTTCCTTACAACTATGCCTTCTTCATTCAGCTTATTCTTGAAGACCCATTTGGTACCTATGACATTTTTATGTTCTGGTATGGGCACCAAAGACCATGTTGCATTCTTTTCTATTTGGTCCAGCTCCTCTTCCATTGCTTTAATCCAATCTTCATATGTAAGAGCTTCTCTGGAAGTCTTGGGTTCAAATTCACAAATCATGCAAGAGTTCTCCTTCAATTTTCTTCTTGTGAGTATCCATGCATCTTATCTCCTATGATCTATTTCGGATCATGATGCAATTCAGAAGAACCATCTAGGAATGACTCTAGCTGGTTCTTCTTTCTTTTCCTCTTCTCCTTCTTCTCCATCCTCTTCTTCTCCTACCGCAACTTCTACCGATATAGGAATACTGAGATCTTTACAAGTTTCTTTCATAACCGGTTCCCAGAAAGCTATTCCTGGTTCACCTTCCACTTGCTCGTTGCTGGTTCCCTCAAATTTCTCAGGTGATTCATCAACCCTGACATTTATACTTTCAACAAATTTCTGAGTTCTATTGTTGTAGAACTTGAGAGCTTTGCTCTTGGTGGAATATCCCAGAAATATTTAGCATCAAATTTGCTCAAATGCTCACCTTTCTTGATATAGAACTTACTCCCAAATACCTTAAAGTAACTCATAGTGAGAGTCTTCCCGGTCCAGTAAGCATAAGGGGTTTTATCTTTTCATTTCTTGATGAGTACCCAGTTCATAGTATAGACTGCAGTGCTCACCGGTTCTCTCCAAAAAGTGTGAGCAACCTTTCCTTCGATCAAAATTATTCTAGCCGCTTCAACTACAATCTTGTTATTTCTTTCTACTATGCCATTCTGTTGTGGTGGCCTTGGGGCAGACAACTACCTCTTGATACCATTATCTTCACAATACTTTTTGAATTCATCAGAAGTGAGAAGTGAATTCTCTTCCCTAATAAGTTCTTAGGCATTTTATCTTTTTACCACTTTCTTTCTCTAATAATGTTCTGAAAGCTTTGAAATCTCCAAATGCTTCAAACTTGTCTTTCAAGAATGTGACCCACATCATTCTTGAGAAGTCATTAGTAAGAATCATAAAATACCTATCTCCCTGAATACTTCTAGTTTTCATAGGACCACACAAATCAGTATGCACAAGGTAAAGTAAATTTTCTACTGAAAAAGACTTTCCTTTAAAGGTTGAGGAAGACATCTTCCCAAGTTGACATTCTCCGCACAAAGAATTCTCAGGTTTGTTCAGCAAAGGTAATCCTCTTACCGCCTTGATCTTACCGGCTTTAACAATGTTGTCAAATTTCATATGACAGAGTCTCCTATGCCATATCCAATTGTCATCAAACTTAGCCATTAGAAACTGACTTATCTTTGCATTCAACTGAAATAGGTTACCTTTGGTCTGCTTACTAGTGGCAATAAGTTCACCACTCTTCCCAATTGTACTACAGACTCCACCTTTGAATTCCAGAATGAGTCCTTTGTCATTTAGCTGAGCAACACTCAACAAGTTATGCTTAAGACCTTCTACCTAGTAGACATCATCTGCACTTCTCTTTCCATTCAGTGAGATGGATCCTTTACCTTTCACCAAGCATGGTGCATCATTGCCAAATCTGATAACACCTCTATCATATTCCTCCAGAGATAGAAACTTTCTCCGGTCACCAGTCATATGGTGAGAACAACCACTATCAATTATCCACTCATTAGAGTTGTCAATGCGAGAGACAAGAGCTTTCTTGTTAGACAATTCTTCCTTTATAGCTACAAATACCATGTCTTCATTTTCTTCATCCTCTGATTCTTCATTAGTGACACCTTCATCCACATCAACGAGACAATTTCTTATGTTTCCTCCTTTATACTTTCTAAACCTCTCTAGTTTATCCTTATTGTCATTGTTAGGATAATTAACAACTATATGTCCTATCTTGTTGTAGGAAAAACATTTCAAAGGAAGTTTACCTCTATATTTTCTAGTTCCCTTCGGAAGTCTTTTAGCAAGAAGAGCTTCAAACTCCATCAGAATCTCTTCATCATCCATATCTCTGCATTGTTTGGACTCATAACTGGTACTAATTTCTTTTCCTTTTCTAGATGGTGTAGTAGATACTTTAAAGTCTGACTTAGTCTTTTGAACACTGCCATCATAGCTATTCAACTCATATGCAGTTAACTTTGCAATGATAGAATCTAAGGATACCTTGGTTTTATCAATAGATCTTAGTTCCTAGATAGCAGCAACTTTGATTGCATAGATTAATAGCAATGATCTCAAAACTTTACTAACAATGGTGGCATCCTCAATCATTCCACCGACACTTTTGATATCTCCAACCATAGTCTTAATCCTAATGCCATATTGCTGAATGGTCTCTCCTTCAACCATCCTCATGTCCTCAAATTTTCCTCTAAGGCTCTCTTCCTTAGCTTTCTTTACATGCTCATTACCACCATAAATGGTTTCCAGTGCATCCCATACATTCTTAGGAGTGTCCTTGTCGTGTACATCAATAAACTCAATATCTGACAGGCTGCTGGTAAGAGCTTCCATGACTTGCCCATTTTCCCGGATCTCTCTCTTCTGATCATTGGTCAGCGTGCTAGTGGGAGTCACATAGGCATTCTCAACATAGCTCCAGTGTTGCGCACCCATACTATTGATGTAGATCTTCATTCTGTCCTTCCATATCTTGAAGTTATCTCTATTGAACTTAGGACTTTCCCTCTTCATCATTACAACATGATCTTTTACGTCAAGCAGTTAAGCTTATATCACCGAGGACTTGGAGTTACTTTGATACCAATTGATGAATAATGATGAACAACAAATACCCTAATCGGTACTAAGAGGGAGGGGGGGTGAATTAGTACAAGCAAAAATTTTCTCCACAACTTATCAAGTTAAAGCAATACCAACTGATTGTCATCATTACTGAACTTAACCATGGCAATACCAGTTAAACACAGTAAGACTTCAGACAACATAAACTGATAAGTCTGAACACTTCAAATACATCCAATACTTGATAACAACTTCACCCATAAACATATGCATGTGGTACACCAGTAATACCAAAACCTAATAACTTTGCATGCATAATCTTTCAACCAAATAATACACACACATCACATGAAAAATGCATAACACATAACATAGTTTTTTCACATGGAAACCTAAATGGGAAAAACCATGGTGGGGATGAATACCCACAAGCTTGTTTTTGAGCTCTTTTGAAGCTCGCTCTAATAGGAGCCTAGTCCGGTTAAAGAATTTACAATAAGGTTATGTTAGGAACCGATCCTGTTAGAGATCACTCGGTTAAGGGATGGCTATATACCCCGTTAAAGGTTGAAACCCTGCTAAAGGTTACCTTGCTAGAGGATTTGAAGAACTCAATGATCTTGAGTCACCTGGTTAAAGGTTTTACAATAAGCCTGTTAAAGCTACCCAGGAAATGGATTTTCCAATTGTTGAAATGATTAGAAGACAACAGGTAAAACTTCTAATTTGATAACAACACTAAATGCCAAGGCAGATCCTTTTCAGTTCCTCTACTTTGCAATCACACTCTACAGTTCTCGACTTACTGGTTTGGAAAGTATCTCATCACTTGGATACACACACTAATTTTGCTAACAACTTTACAATAACAAACATCATCGACCTTATAGACATCAGTTAGGTCATTAGCATAAACCCTAAACCCTAAGCATCTTAGGTTTACAACACAGGCGGTCCAATCTTGACCATCCAAACACATTGCATAGAGTATTACGATTTCAAACAGATCACCAGACAATCTACATCATTCATTCTTCACCGCACATGGGAATCAGTAACCCATCACGATCTCTTCTCATACCGCCAAGAAGAATGATCATTCCCGAGGTAGACTTCAAACGCAGTCGATCTTCTCATGCAATATCCTCAAGGAAATCCTTCACACGCACAAGGCTGACATGGCACCTTGATCTCACTCATATCTCTTAGCTAACTCATCACAGAGTATCACCGGTTGCATCGCGCAAGCTGGATCGCCAAACCGATAACCATAGAGCTGAGACTGCCAACCGGTAGTCACACTTAGTGAAATCCTGACATCGGTTCACTGCATCTCCTCATACCTCTTCATACTGGTTCACTTGAACTTATTGACATCAATGACAACATACATTATCATCATATCAACATGCTGGTTCATCATATGCCAACAATATCCAACAATCTCCCCATATGCCAACAATATCCAACAGTTACTAATGGTTATTTCCTTGGATCTTCTATTTGCCCTTGATCACTACTTTTACTCATTGTAGTTGTATTAAGTAGATACTAATTGTTTGTAATATTGTAAGAATCAACTCATTGTTATGTATGATGAATATTTGATTGTGTAGCTTCCTAAAATTGCGACACTTGCAATTTCGACTGCATTTGGGTCTTCACGATGGCGGCGCAACGTTGAACCTGAATGGAGACCCCGAAACCTATTTATAACACCAAAAACTGCATTTTCTGCACCTTGGCCTGATCCCTCCTTGCACCCTGCTGTCCCGGGAGGTGGGACCAGGGCACCCAATGCCCTGGTCCTTCAGGACTAGGGCGCCCAGCGCCTTGGTTCCTGGCCCTATTTTGGGCCCGGTCTCTTTTGGGCATCGGGTCTTTAAGTTTGCAAATTGGAAAATAATGTTTCCTGGTCGACCTAAGGTCGGGAAAATTAGTCTATCAACCCTAATTGACAAGTATATAAACTACATTTCCTCTTCCAAAGGAGAAGAGGACAGATGCGAGCAAGACGCGGAAGCGATATTCAAACATTCAAACATTCAAGCATTCAAGCATTCCTTCAAACAATTGAGCATTCTAAGTCTCCATTCAAGGCTAGGTGTTGCATTCAAGACAAGGATTCAACCATTGAAGAGGAGATCACATACAACATACAACATACTACATACATTACACCTTCGCATGTAAGAATACAAACATTCTTACAACAAGGTATCAGTACTTGTTTACATTACAAACATTTACATTTACAACATTCTCATTTCTTGGTTAATTCCAAAACTGGGGTTTGACCTAAAGGCAAACCCCTCATCCCTAACCCCCCAATCGTCCTCTCTTTTTTGTGTGTAGGTTGCAGGTACACGGCTGTAATTGAAGATCTGGAATCCTTGTGCAGAGACGAACAGATCCCCCTTCATTTCGCGGATTTTTCGGAGGACCGTGTGCACGCCGGGCGCCATCGTCCCATCAAATTTCACTCAAATTTGCAGAACAGCACCGTCTCGACATTTTACTGCTAATTCGAGGTCCGCAGCTTCATCCCATATCCCTATCTCTGTTTATAAGTGAATCTTTCCTACTTTACATGCATTCCTAGTTCAATCTTTCTATCTACATTCTTTACAAAAGAGGGTATCCTTGATGTCACAACCCTTGAAACTCATTTAGAATCCAATCTTGCATTGCGTGGGATTGGATCTTGTGGGTTTCAACCCCTCTTTTGAATGTAAAGTCTCTCCTAAGTGAAAACCATCAACCCTAGTGACTCTCCCTTCTCTCTCCTTGGAGTTGGGGAGGGGAGAACGACTAGGGTTCGATTTTTCCACTTTACATTTTGGTGAACCCGACGTGAACATCCTCATTTTGATTATTCATGGTTAGATCTGAAAATTTTGCTTTCCTAATTATATTTCCATGTTTGATCTTTTGCAAATTTTAGAGGCTAATTGCATAAAAACCCTAAAATTTTCGTTTTAGTAATTAAACTTGTGAAATGTTTAATTGTTAATGCTTGTTTCAAATCTACCCTTCTATTGCAAATTGTCAATTCATATTTGTGCTTTAACTCTGAAAATTAAGTGGTTAAATGTCAAAACCCTAATTTTTAAGACCTTCTTGATTCAACCTTTGACTGATAATTTCACTAATCAAAACACCTCCAAATCGGCTGTAACTTTGGATTCCGCAATAAAATCACAATATCTTTCATCCCTGAAAATTTGGAAAAAAGTTGCGAGGACCGTGTGCACCCCGAGCGCCATTGTCCCCGACATTTTTTCTAAAATTTCGGGAGCTAGATCTTACTGTATTTTTCTGCTAAAACCCAGAATTTTGGCTGATTTTATCAATTTTAACACTCTCAAAATTAAAGTCAAAGTTGGTCTAGCGATTGCTTGGATTGAGGCTTCTAATCATTCAAAAATTGTTGAAATTGAAATTTGTATCAAAATTGTGTTTCTTACAGTCCTAAATCTGAAAAGTGTGTTAGCATTCACTTAAAATTTCAGTGTTTTATTCAAATTTTTGCAGTTTGTGACTTTTGAAATTAAGTGTTTAATTGCAACAACCTTGATTTCCACTGTCAAAATCGAATTTTGCATGAAATCAAGCCAACTTTTAAATTTCGAAACTTGCATTGCTTTCAGTATTCCCTCTAAAATCATAAAATTCAAAATTTCAGTTTCCCCCTCTTTTTTAAAATTCAAATTTTACATCTTTCAACAATCTTGGTAGGGTTCAATTTTGAGATTGCAACTTTAATTTGGCCTATCTACAGATCGTAAAACCACTCAATTTTTTCAGATTAGTTTTAAAATCATCATAACTGTCATCCCTGAAAATTTTGAAAAAAGTTGCGAGGACCGTGTGCACTCCGTTCGCCACGGTACCGGACATTTTTTCTGAAATTTTGGGAGATTGTCCTGATTGTATTTAACAGCTTAAATCTAGGAGATTGGCTGATTTTATTGAAATTTGCTACCTCTAAAATTCAAAATCTTCTCTCTTTAGTGCATGAGTTTTACAACAATAAGCCCTACTTACACTATTCCCGTTAGACGAAGCCTTAGAATTAAGTCTTTCCAAGGTTTAATTACTGAGGAGATGGAACCTAATTTGAAAGGCCTTTTTAATGAGGACATGAGTAATTCCTCTAATCCTCTTAATGATGAAGAAGCTGTCCATGAGGTTTCTGTAGAACAACTTTCAAAATTGGATAACCAATTTGATGATTTTCGACAATGGATGTCTCAAGAATACCCCGATAGCGAAGCTCTTTCATTAATTGAGGGTCTAAAACATATGGTTCAAAGTGATAAGAATGGAATTGATATTTTGCGTGGTATTGCACACATTGTGGATTCAAATGTGATGCCGATGAAAAGTTGTGCCAAAACTTTAGGTTATACACAACCTCCTACTCAAGTTAATCATTCTATTCCTTTGACAACTTCTATTGCTAGTATACCTACTTTTACATCAAACATAATGACTACTTCAATACAAGACATTCCACCTATGATCACCAGTCATGGGGGCAATCCCTCTTCTTCAATCAACCCTCTTCCTTCATTCAATCCAACTTCTTCATTCATTCCTTCAATGAGTGTCCCTATTTCATCTCCACAAATGAACATGACGCAAGGGGGCAATTCATTTAATCATTCCATTCCTCCTTGTAGTGTTCCTCCTTTCCAATCATCTCCTATGAATAACTATCATGGTGTCCCACCACCTTACTCTCTACCTTCTTTCAATAACATAACACCTCCATCACAATCTAACACGTCTAATATGAACTCTTCGACTGAAGCGACCATTAACAATCTTGTACAAACTGTCTCTTCTTTACAGCAACAAATTGCCTCTATGAATCAATCTAAGTTTAGTGTGCCCACATTTGATGTTGCGAGCCCACTTTCTCTTGACATTGTTCGAGCTATCCCCCCTAAACATTTTGAAATTCCGCATTTGGAGCTTTATAATGGTAAGGGTGATCCTCTAACACATGTTAAGACCTTTCAAACAATATGTACTGATTTTGCTTATGACCAAAGGTTGCTTGCAAAACTGTTTACTAGAACATTAAGAGATAAAGCCCTACAATGGCATTGCTCGTTGTCTTCCTATTCTATTACTTCTTTCGAACAACTTGCAAATGCTTTTATTCAACAATTTCAAAACAATATAAGTCCTAAAGTTACTTTGATTGATTTAATGCATTGTAAACAAGGTGTTAAAGAAAAAGTGACTGATTTCATTGGTAGATATAAGCATTTGTATCCTCAAATTTCTTTTCCAGTGCCTGACAATGACCTTCAAAGAATCTTTATTTCTAATTTACAAAAAGACATTAGAGAAAAACTTCTGTTTTCTGAGTTTACTTCTTTCCAACAGTTGTGCGCAACTCTTCACAATTATCAACTGACTGTGAGTCAAATGGAACAAGCAAATCCTATGGCTCCGAGTGATAAGGGTGATAGTAGTCAACAACCATTTGGGAAGTTTAAATCGAATAGAGAGTCCATTAAATTCAATGAAAACATCATCAACAATAATGTGAATGCAGCATCAGGTGTGCCTCCTATTTCTAAGTTTTTCAAGAAAGAAAGAAAGTTTACTCCTTTGAATGAATCATTGCATAGTATTATGAATAAGTTATTGGAACAAAATGTGCTTACTCTTCCTCCTATAAAGCAAATAGATCCTGCAAAGATTAATTCACCCTATTTTGATAACAAATCTTTTTGTCAATTTCATCGTCATCCTGGGCATGATACTAAAAAATGTTTTGCTTTAAAGGGTAAAATTCAAGATTTGATTGATAATAATACTATTTCTGTTTCTGGCATGAATGATAAAGGCAACACATCTATAGCTCCTCCTAACCAAAATCTTCAGATTTTTACTAATCCATTGCCTTCTCATACCTCTAATGGGATTGATACTACTTGTTCCTCTGTCTCACCTGATGATCTTGTGTCTATGACTCCGAATGTGATTAACTTTGTAGAGCAGCAGAAGATCCCTAAAGAACCTTCCATCACCTTTGATTCTAGTGAAATTATCAGGGCACCTAATGGTCCTTTATATATAGTTGCAAAAGTCAAGAATACACCTTGCCGTGGAGTGCTTATTGATCCTTCTTGTATGGTTAATGTCATTACTGAAGAATTTCTTTTTACTTTGCAATTGAATCAAGTGATCTATGATGAAACAAATGTGGTTGTGAAACTATTTGATGCATTTTCTTCTCCTGCAATTGGTTCTATTACATTACCTATTGAGGTCCATAACAAATCCCTCGATGTGGACTTTGCTATTATTCCATCATCCGAACAATTTCGTGTGAAGCTAGGCTATCCTTGGCTATCTTCCATGAAAGCTATTGCTTCTCCTATTCACAAGTGTTTGAAATTTCCCCATAATGGTGAAGTTGTTACTGTCAATCATAGTCTCTTTAAACCAGCTGAAAGAACTTCTAGCGTTCCTATTGATTACTTTTGGCCTAAACAATTCCAATCTCTTCCTCCGCGAAGTGATCATCTTTTCAAATCTTATCAAAAATGGAAAAAAGATATGATCCTATCTCTAAGTGAACCTAGAACACCCAAACTTGACATTCCTATCATTCTTGAGAAGGAAGTTCTTCCTTTGAAAGATAAAACTAATGTCTTTCCTCAAGAAGATTCCCAACCCATCCCTATGGATGTGACTATGCCTATGATTAATAAACTTCCGAAAAGTAGACCTATCCCTCCTCGTCATGATGGACTTGGTCTCCTTCCTAAACCAAATATTCCTCCCTTATATGGAGCAGTTCCTCCTCCTTCCTCTTATGGAGAGAAGAGACCTTCCTCTTCTCCTATTGTTCAACCTAAGAGACCACAACCTAAACACCCAAGTGATAAGGATGAGAACATTCCTCCTCCTCAATCTTCGCAACTTCCTACTAAGACTAGACAAAATCGTTCTGCACGTGAACACCGACGAAAGCGTCGTCTTAGAGCTCAGGCAGCTGCTTCTCAAACTTTGCAATCCCCAAAAACACCTTCAACTAATATTATTCCATTTTCTCCTTAGCTGACGATTGAGCCGAAATCTCCTGAACATAAGATGCATGATGGTCTTGATCCTGTGCGAGTTAAAGATCCTATTTTTATAAATCTTGATGATGATATAGATGAAAATGTTATTCATGATGAAAATGTTACTCCTGTTCATTCTGATAGTGAATATGAATATGTTGATGTTGATAACCATCTATCTAACGAATTTTCTAAAGCACTTATCCTAGCTCCTAGACAAGAATACTGTGGCTTGGGGTATGAACATAGCCCTTGTTTGGATCTTGTGATAGCTCCATCTGCTGTGTTGGATGTTCCTCCTCTAGTGTGTTTCCTACCTTCCCGAAATATTGATCAACAAGATCGGGGGGTAGATGACGTGCTAGACTAGTTCATTAGCATAGCAGACTCTCTCCTCCTCTCTTTTGTTACTTCTTCTATGTGTTACTCTCATTCTTCTATTTGTTGTCCTTGGTGTTGTCTACTTGAGGACGATGCAAAACATTAAGATCTCTTTTGGTCTCTCTCATGTTGACTCAAAAGACACATGTGTTCCCTTCTTCTAGGTGACCTTCCTTGATTAGGGAATGAAGAGCAATTATGCATACATACATATGATATACATGAATTATCATACAGCATACTGACCCCGAGGAAAGCGAAGTCACCTTGTGCTTTGTGTTTTGTGTCTATTATCCTTGGGCTTATCTCACACTTGGGGGCTAAATCCTTGTGATAACGTGCTCCTTTCTCATTTCTTATATGTATCACTACCTTAAAGCAATCACCCCCGATGAGGCGTGTGCGATCGCTTTAACGTAGGGGGGCATACATCCCGTTCATAACTTTTCAAGATACTGGAAATTTCTTGGCGAATTTAGCTTTGCCTTGAAAATTTTTGATATCTTTCTTGCATGACTCATAGTGAGGGAACCTTACTACTGACAGTCATGGTTCTCCCTCGTGATCTTCCCTTTTACTTTGTCAATCGAAGTCATAAGACCCTTAGTCCACTGGGGGCTTGGTGTATCTTGCCTCCTTGACGTGGTGAAAGTTTTTCAATGTTGTTTCCTTGTACTTTACCGGAAGTATGAGCGTACGCTTATACTCCCGCTAAAGTGGGGGCTAAATGTAGCGTCCTAAAATTGTGACACTTGCAATTTCGACTGCATTTGGGTCTTCACGATGGTGGCGCAACGTTGAACCTGAATGGAGACCCCGAAACCTATTTATAACACCAAAAATTGCATTTTCTGCACCTTGGCCTGATCCCTCCTTGCACCCTGCTGTCCCGGGAGGTGGGACCAGGGTGCCCAACGCCCTGGTCCCCTAGGACCATGGCGCCTAGCGCCCTGGCCCTATTTTGGGCCCGGTCTCTTTTGGGCATCGGGTCTTTAAGTTTGCAAATTGGAAAATAATGTTTCCTGGTCGACCTAAGGTCGAGAAAATCAGTCTATCAACCCTAATTGACAAGTATATAAACTACATTTCCTCTTCCAAAGGAGAAGAGGACAGATGTGAGCAAGACGCGGAAGCGATATTCAAACATTCAAACATTCAAGCATTCAAGCATTCCTTCAAACAATTGAGCATTCTAAGTCTCCATTCAAGGCTAGGTGTTGCATTCAAGACAAGGATTCAACCATTGAAGAGGAGATCACATACAACATACAACATACTACATACATTACACCTTCGCATGTAAGAATACAAACATTCTTACAACAAGGTATCAGTACTTGTTTACATTACAAACATTTACATTTACAACATTCTCATTTCTTGGTTAATTCCAAAACCGGGGTTTGACCTAAAGGCAAACCCCTCATCCCTAACCCCCCAATCGTCCTCTCTTTTCTATGTGTAGGTTGCAGGTACGCAGCTGTAATTGAAGATCTGGAATCCTTGTGTAGAGACGAACAGATTCCCCTTCGTTTCGCGGATTTTTCGGAGGATCGTGTGCACGCCGGGCGCCATCGTCCCGTCAACTTTCACTCAAATTTGCAGAACAAACATTTTACTACTAATTCCAGGTCCGCAGCTTCATCCCATATCCCTATCTCTGTTTATAAGCGAATCTTTCCTACTTTACATGCATTCCTAGTTCAATCTTTCTATCTACATTCTTTACAAAAGAGGGTATCCTTGATGTCACAACCCTTGAAACTCATTTAGAATCCAATCTTGCATTGCGTGGGATTGGATCTTGTGGGTTTCAACCCCTCTTTTGAATGTAAAGTCTCTCCTAAGTGAAAACCATCAACCCTAGTGACTCTCCCTTCTCTCTCCTTGGAGTTGGGGAGGGGAGAACGACTAGGGTTTGATTTTTCCGCTTTACAGATTGATACAACTATAGGCATGCTATGCTCAACCCTTGTGGGAGCCCATTTTAATCCACATGTTGTGACACTTATGATTTTAATGCATAATGATTAGTACAATAAAAATATACATAAACCGACACAGTGAACAAACATGTTAGGTAAAACAATAAAGTTTAGAACTTAATGAGCATCGATGATGGTTCCCTTTTTCTCTCTGATATATGTGACTACACACCAATTGAATGCATTATAGAAATAGACTATAAATTTGTTGATATTGTATGTGAAAAGACTAGGCATATCGAGCTCTAACACCAAGTTTTCTATCTCTTGCAAGCATTTATATGGTAGTAGAGGATCTTCAGGAACAAAGGACTTGAAGATATGCAATGGTTCTACCTTGGGGTTTGTCATTTAGGCAATGATGAATCCCTTTTCCTTTCATATTTTTTATTTTCCAAATGTATAGTTTTTATTTTATATTGCGTTGAATCAGTTACTCTCACGACTTGTGTGGGAGACTATACTTTTGTAGTTATGAATAAAGAAAACAATATTTTATGCAAAGCTGTGTAATCTTTTCTCAGTGTAAAGAGAATTTGCATAATAGGACTATAATTCATTTGATAACATCTATTTCTTGTAAAGACAAAACCTAGTAGAAACAAATATGTAACCTTCATCTCCAGTTGTATTTTTTATTCCAACTCTAACTGATTGAGATGAAAGCAAAATTGGGTTTACAACATCTGCTAAATGCTTGCTTGCTAAGCATCCTAGACTAGTTGCCTAAACTCATCTATTGGGCATAGAGTCAAAAGGAACTTGACAAAACTTAAGAAACATTCCTAGATACTGTTGTAACTCATTATAGTCCTATTAAGAAGATATTTTCTATTTATGATAGTGAACCCATAAATTCACTATTATGAATGAAGAATACCTACTTGATAGAACTATAAGCATGAAAATAGTTAAACACCTCTAAAACTTATTCCACCTACCAAAACTCAGAGCAAACTGAATAACTATGCAAAACAACACTTAGAGGAAATAAAAAAGCATCTAAACTATGTGCAACAATACTTATTTAACACCTAAGACCTGACTTAATATGTATAGATTTTTGTTCACACCTCAAAAAAAATGCTTGAGGTGAATCCCATTGACTGGTATTGGCTCTATGTCACCATACAACCTAGGCAACTGGAAGGCATTATGTTATTTACACTCAAAGATAATGCATGGTCCACTCCAAAATGCATCAAATTTGGAGCATTTTCCAAGTTTTCTTTTAAGATCATCCCACTTCAACACTATGTCACCCTCTTTGAATATCATTGGGGATGTCCTCTTGTCAAATATATTTTCATCTGTGCTTGGTGTTGCTATATCTTTCTCATGGCCTCATTTCTAGTCTCCTCTATCTCAACTAGCTGAGATAATCTTGTTGTTATAGGATCTTCTTTGATCATGTCCAGTTGATTCACCAAATCAAGTGCTAGTAACTCAAGTGAAATAGGTAATCTTGCTTCCTTTCCATAAAACAACATATAAGGTAACTATACTATAGCTCTTTTAGGAGTGATTCTATTAGCCCACAAGGCTGATTTCAACTTAGTATGCCATGCTCTTTGGTTACCCTCAATAATCTTCTTAGTGATCCGAAGAAGATTCTTGTTAGTAGACTCTGCTTGGCCATTGCCTTGCGGATAATAATTAAAAGATGTATTTAGGTAAATTCCATTATTTATAGCCCAATTAGTTATTTTTGTACTGACAAAAGCAAGAGCATTATATGAAATTATAGACTTAAGGACACCAAACCTTGTGACTAGATACTCATAGAAATTTAGAACAACAAACTCATTGGCCTCTTTGAGTGCTACAACTTCAATCCATTTAGTAAAATAGTTTGTGGCTGTGAGCACCCACTTGTGACCAACATTAGAGGAAGGATTTATGACTCCAATGAAGTTTAATCCCCACCTCATGAATGGTTTCTCAACCTCAATTGGCTGCAATGGTAAAACTGCTAACTTTTCTTTTCTAGCAAACATAGCACATTCTTTACATCTCCTCACCCAAGAACGAGAATCTTTGAACAAACTAGGCCAATAATAGCCACCTTTCATGACCTTAAGAGCTATTGCTCTTGGTGAAAAGTGGTCTCTAGCCAACCCTTCATGAAACTCATGCATTACCTTATCAATATAATCAACTTCAACACATCTCAATAATACACCATTGAAATCCTTTTTGAAAAGAATACCATTCAAAAGAACATAAGGAATGGATTGTAATCTATAATACCTTCTTCTATCTCTATTTAATCTTGAGGACACTCTCCAGTTTGCAAGAAATGAATCATATCTTGCATCCAACTAGTAATAGGAGCTAGAGTAGCTGCTTTCCCTTCATCTTGTAATACAAGAACAACTACCAGTTCATATTCTTTACTATTGCTTGAACTACCAACACATTTTTCACATAGGCCTTTGCCTCTAACCAGCTTGGTGACTTTAATTTCACATCATATTCCATTAGTTTGGTCACCCAACTAGATCTCTTGTCACTAAGACCCTTTCTTAATAAAAATTCTTTCACACTTGGGTGAGCAACCATCAAAACAATTTTGTTATTTGATAACATATGCCTAAATTTCTTCAAAATTCTTATAACAGTAAGCACATGTTTTTCTTCAAATGTATACCTCAGCTCATAGTCCTTGAGTTCTTGATTGAAGAATGCCAAAGGTTACTCTAGACCTTCACCATTACGTTGTACCAATATGGATGATATATAATCAATATTTCCATAAGAACATAATATGAAATTCTTGGAGAAATCAGGATTTATAAGTGTAGGTGTTGCTGCTAAAGCCTATTTAATGAGCTCAAAACTCCTTTTTCCATCTTTGGCCTAGGTTAAAGACACATTCTTTCTCAACATGGAGGTTAGTGGACTCAATAAATCAACTATATTAGGTATAAACCTCCTAACAAAGTTAATTTTACCAATGAAACTTTGTATCCCCTTATTATCTATTGGCAAAGGAAGAGCCCAAATGACACTTACTCTTTCTAGATCAATAGTGATGCCATGATTTAACACTACATAACCCAAAAAATTACCTTCATGAACAACAAACATACACTTTTTAGGATTAAGAGATATTCCAAATTCTCTGCATCTTTCAAAAAACTACCTCAAGTGGGTTAGATGTTCTTTAGCTTAGAAAAAATAGTGATATCATCTAGACATACTAGCACTATTTTGTACATGAAACCTTTAAAATCCATATCCATGGCTCTTTTAAAAGTAGCCCCAACATTGGAAAAACCAAAAGGCATCTTTTTGTAGGCCATGGTGCCCCACTTAGTTGTGAATTTTGTCTTATACTGGTCATCCTCTTTTACTAAAATATGATTATACGTAGAATATCCATTAAATAAAGAAAATATTTTTGAACTTGAAACCACTTGAAGAATTTATTCCATAGAGGGAAACGTATAATGGTATTTAAGGGAGGCTCGGTTAAGGTCTCTAAAGTCTATACAAAGTCTGATTTCTCCACTCTTTTTCCTCACCAACACAATATTGGACACCCAAGAAGTATGTTTGATGAGAAATATAATACTGCTCTCAATAAGTTTATTCAAATATTTAATCACGAGTGTCTCAAGCTTGGGGTTCAAAGGTCTTTGCTTTTGCCTTAGAGGCTTGGCACTAGGCTCAAGTTCAATAGTATGCTAGGTAAGTTGGGGATCAAACCCTTTTAGATCATTATATTCCCAGGCAAAGACATCACTAAACTCTTGACAAAGCTGAATGAAATCATGTTTTTCTTCTGTTGTACATACATTGCCCAACTTAAGCAACTTACCCTTGAAAACCTCTACTTCCTCATAGTGATCTTATCGAATTTGAATACTAGCTCTTGACTTTTTAGCTTGGTCATCAGAATTAAAATAGATTTTAAACTGACCAAGCCTTATATAATTTTATTATTTCTCAATTGAATGACCTATTCACCATATTGTTGATGTAACTTCTCTTGGTTAGCATGATAAAACTTAACTTCCTCCCTAAAAAAATTAACTATCTGTTGGTCACTATCAAACACTTGCCAATGAATGTTATTATTAGGAATAGTTGGCCTAAGAACAACCTTAACATGTTGACGACTCTTACCACTACTAATCTCTTTTGGAATATTAAACTCAACACCTATAGAAACTAACTTATCAACATGCTTATTCTAATTTCTAGGTATGGATACCAAATTAAATACATCAAATCCTTCCGTAAGATCCCATATCCTATGCTTGTAAGATTTAAGAAAGTCATTCTTAGTGATATTGAAATTTCTCACCTGATTCATAATAAATTCACTATCCCCATATACCTTTAAACAACTAACAACTTTCCTCCTTGCCCATTATAAGCCATGAATGAGAGCTTCATACTCAACAGTGTTATTAGTACAACTATTTAACAAAACCTAAAAGCTAAATAGTACTTTTTAACCTCTTGGGGAAACAAGCATGCATCCACCACCAACACCAACTTTAATCCTTGATCCATCTAAGTATAACTCCCAAACCTCATTATCTTGTTGTCCACAAAGCCATTTTGCACTCTTTTCAAGGTTAGGCAAAAAAGAATCAGCTTAATGCATCATATAAACACCCTAGTCAACATCTTTCAGTTGCTGATTTGGAATATTATTCACATTTTTGTCCGCCCATTCATCTAATAGTATATAAGGTATGTCATCAACTTATGTTCTTGATTCTTTAGCTATTTAAATCTCTTCATGGTCAGGAATAGTGCAATTTGCAATAATTGAAGCATTAATAGCACTTGGGGTATATGGCTCAATATGGTCTTTAGCAAAAGGTTTTGATTTTATTGTAACTTTAGTGTCGTACCTAGTCCTAAAGAACATGTTTGACCAATTGAAAGACAAGTATCAACCAATTTTAGTAGTGAAATCCCTAGATAAGCATATGGAAAACTTTGAAGGCAACTCTATAATGTAGATATCTTGGAATATGGAAAAGTTTGGACACCATGCAATGTAAGGCTCAAACTTTTAATGACTCCAACTATGTTTACGGCTATACCATCCAATATACTACCCCTTTTTCTAGTGGTTAATACTCAATTCCCAACCTATCAACAATTTGTTTGGGCATGATTGAACTACTAGCTCTAGAGTCTATCATACAATTGTGAACTAGATGGCCACCTACAATAAAAAATACATGAAATGGTGGGGGTTTAACTTTTGAAACTTGTTGTTCCTTATCATTTTCTCCTATATTAGTCATCAAAACTTTGGGATTTTCTTTGTTGGGCTCATTAGATAGACTCATATTAGACAACTCTCATTGGAGAAGGTCTTTTTGGCTTGGAATACTTAAAGAATCCCATAAATAAACTAACACATTAGCTTTCTTCATATGATCAAGAATATTAAATGAAGTTGTACCTGGATTAACTTGGCCTTTGGGGGTAGCAACATCACCTTGAACGAAAGCTAGTTGAACTAGGGAATTGGGTTGCTCCTTGCCTACCAAAGGCTGACCTCTTGGAAAAATTTGAACATTCTCAACATTTGATGGGCCAACAACACCCTGATTCATGTTTGGCACATGATTCACATGAGTTTGAAATTTATCAAACCATTTCCCTTGATCTATAGCTCTCTTTTTGTTGCAAGTGTTGGCTGCAATTGAGGAACCAACTTGATTAAACCCACAAAAATCCTCTACTTGACAGTTTAGGAGTGTGGTCTCATGTGTTTGCTCCTTTTGTTGTTGTACAAGAGCTTCTACAGGCACATTGGACTGCACAGTAGGACTATTTTGAACCATTAATGTCTGATCAATCACCTTATTTGTATAGGTACTTTGATTACGAGGTTGATTACATGGAAAAAATCACTCTTAATCTTGGGATAAATTGTTCTGAATGGGCACAAGCTCTTTGGAAGTGCTAGAAGCATTGGGATTATAAGCTTGATAAGGCCTTGAGTTAAGAGCTGGTCTTTAGTTTTGATTATTAGGCTAGCAAGGTGGTCAAATTGGCTGACTTTGTAGGTAAGAAGGTTGATAAGGATTGAAACTCTGATTTTGTTGCCTCTTAATATTTATAATCTCATTACCAAAATATTGTAGGAGCCCTTTAATTTCCTCCAACTCAAAAGATTGAGCTGGAGGGGTATTTTCTTGACTACTAGGCTAAGTATTTGGTGCTGGTAATGTTGGTGTAGCTAGGATGATAGCTATAGGAGGTACTTGTAGTAGTGTTGGTGGTTGAACTATAGGAAATATTGACAAAGGAGGTCTTGGGGCAATTTTACCAACCTTATAGCTATAGCATACACAACTAGAAGTGTATTTCCTCCCATAGATTGGACCATTACTAAAATATCACTATTTAGAGAACTTAAATAATATAAAAATGCATGATCGACAATAGGTCTTACCATTTATGGAATTCTATCCCATGTCTTTTGAAATTATAATTTTAAATTTTCCATGATCTCACGAGGAGCTCTCTTGATTGTGTTGAGTTGCTCCACAAAGATAAGTGATCGGACTTATCTTCAAAAAACTTGTAAATCTCTTTTCCTAAACAATCCCATGAATTTATGGAGTTCATTGACAGACTTCTAAGCCACTGCAAAGCTTTTCCTTTGAAGGAAGCTGCTGACAATCTGATTGCAACATTTTCCTATGTGACATAATGAACAACACAAAGGTTGGCCACATCCTTGATATGCTCAATACGAGTGGTTTGGTCTTCACTAGTGAAAAATGGAATACTTTTCAAGGCAGCTATCAGAATGTCATTATGTTGGGTCAAATTCAATGGGCTACCTTGGTTGAAAGGAATGAAAGGCTGATTTCTTGCTTCGGGAATCATTACAACTTGAACTCTTGGTGAAACAAAAGATGGGACAACACTTTGAAATCTTGCAGAAGGAGGAGTAGACTTAGTTCTTCTAGAATAGGTAAGGACTAGAGATGTCCTTTTTGAACTCTTCCTCTTCTTTTAGGTGGAGAAAGCTGTAAATAATTGAAAGGTATGAAACTTCTTCGAGTTTGAACTCCACTCATAAGCTGATATGCACTAATTTCTTCTCAAATAAAGCTCAGAGTCACCAATTGTGTTACCTATCTATCTCTTAAAGGTTGGAAATATTGCTGCACACACAAAACAACAGTAGACAAACTCTAAAATGGACTAAAAAATCAGCTCTCAGTCCCATTGATTGTGCTAAAAATAGTTGTTACCTAATAGTGCACCCTTGCTGAGTAAACTCAGCCTATTGGTAAAACATTGGAAAGCTTCCTTGATTTTGGGCTCAAATAATGGAAGCTAACCTCTAGATTAAGATGGCTCTTATGGATTTCACTTAAAACTAACTAAACTAAAGCTTTTGCTAAGGAAAGGTAAGAAGAAAAGATGAAAGTAAAACTACTTTCTAATGGTAATGCACCAAAATGACTACTTAAAATGTGGACAACAAACTTTACATACAATTTAACCAATAAGAAAAAATTATACATGCACAACTCAGAGGTTTATATGCCTTTGCATCAACAATTTATAAGAAGGCTATGACACTCATAATCCAAGCAGGAAAAAATATAATTTCTTCACAATTTCAAATTTGTTTCATCACCTACACAACTCATAACCTGCAAACATATATATATATCTCTGCATAGAGGTGTAACCAATGTAATACAAAGACAAGGATGAAAGACTTCACATGAAATTGCATACATCACTTCAACACACACACATAATAGGATTGAGAAGGCTAATATGCTTAAATTTATTAATCCTCAAGAGGTGTAGTATTGTTATACATGTCTGCAAATGAGCTAAAAAAACACTATCTTTTGCCAAAAAGAACTCTAAAAAGTTATAATGTAGCATGAGAAAAATGCCAAGAACTCCCCCCAAAAATTAAGTTTGAAGATACTTATGCATTTCCAAGCAACTGCACAAAAATAGGGACCTCAAACCTCTTTGGTCATGCACCACAATAAAGCCTATTTTTATGCCCTTTAAATAACTCCAAAAAGGCTTAAGAATGAAGAAAAGGTCAAGCCTTAACCTCTCCTACCATAAAGACACCTAAAAATGCTCTAAATGCATCCAAACTGATTCAAAATAACCCCCTATATACTCTCCATATGTTTTTCCACCTATCTAACCTCCCCTATATACTTGGCACTCTCATAAATCTTGAACCATAACCCCTTGTCTCATTCTAAAAACATGTGTCATTTAATTGCAATACATCTCTTCACTTAGTAAAGTGATTTACACATTATCACTTTGCAAACATTTTACACTTTATGCAAAAATAAGTTCTGATTAATTAAGAAAAATAGGTTTTTAGGACTTGAAACCTTTAACATAGGAGATTAAGATAAGACATCTAAAAGACCAGAGCATATAAAATGCTTACAAGATGACTAACAAAAAACACAACAAACCAAAAAGACAACAAAAGATAGAAACAACAAAGAAAATAGGAAAGCACTACACAACTATAGTCTTCAAAAGGTCCTCCGCCTTTTTCACCAACTGGTCATAGGTGGCCCCAACAACTTTGAGATCATCCAGGTCCTTGTTAGGTTTCTTTTCTTTGTTTTTGCCTCTGGTTCTAGTTCTGGGTCCTTGAGCATCTCTTGTGCCTTCAGTGTCAGGGTCAATATACAAGGTCTCCTTCTCCTCATCCAATTTGTTGATGAGAGTATTAGTATTGCTAGCAGAAATCTTCAGGATGCTTAAACTTTGTTTTACAATACTCTTGAGGCAATCCTCAATTTTGCTGACTTTACTGGCAGTGCCCAAAATAGTTTGATCCATAGCGTTAGCAAGAGTTTTCCTCTCCAGCAGGTCTTTCTCTATTTTCTCAAATCTGGGGTTGAAAGAGTCTCTTATATTTTTAGCTTTTGCAATGGTATTTTTCAGGTCCTTAATGTAATCAGCCATAGTCTTCCCTTCCCTAGTGTTGATAGTTTCCAGAATCTGAATTCTGTGGCTGAGCTTTTTGTTGTCATCCACAACTTTCTTGTAATGAGTTATTAGCCACTCCATAGTGTCCATAAAACCTTGCATACCCTCTGGAGGAGGGTTAGGGGGAAGATCAATCTTACTGGGGTTGTCCCGTTCCTTTTTTGGAGTGTTACAAATAGTAGCTGTGTCGTCAACCCTAAGAGCCTTGCCACTGGTCACCTGCTCCAGGTTCTGTTCAGCTTCCGAAGTCCTTTCCTGCTTGTGAGCCTCCAGATCCTTCACATTCTCCTCCTTCCTGTTATGCTTGTTTCTAGTCTGTGTGTGGACTTTAGTTTTCTTTTTCAAAGAACCCTGGGGTTTCTCCTTCTCTGAGTCTTTAGAGACCTCCTCCTCCTCCGAGGAGCTGATCTGAAGGATTTTGCCTTTAGGTTTTTTACCCTTTGAGGAAGAAGGTCTTGTTTTCATATATTTCCTCTTCTTACCAATTTCAAAATCCAAAACATCCAAGCTCTCCTCAGAATCACTGTCAGAATCCTCATCCACTGAAAAGATAGAGTCAGACCCATCCTCCTCAGACTCAATAGAGGGCTGTGGGTGGGCTATTTGATTGGCCTTGAGATGGTCATAAATTAGGACCATTAAGCCTTGATGCATGGCAATATCCCCCATTGGGTTGTCTTTGTAGGCTTTAATGGTGGAACTCATTGAGCAGAACAAAAAATAAGGAAAGTTAACCTTCTCATCATGCCTAAAATGATTCAGCAAAACAAAATGGTAACCGTATACTTTAGTAAATCTACCATCCAATGTAATATAGCGCATTAAAACAAAGAGGACCTCCCACCAGGGTTTAACAAAAGCCCTAGGGGGATAGTAAGTTTTACTTATCTTCACCAGACATTTTTTCTCCTTTTCGGTTTCAGGATATATGTCAATGGCCTCCTTATTGACTTTTCTGTCTCTATAGAAGTTGCATCCTTCCCATCTAAGACCCGTGGCTTGGGCAATAAGGTCTTCATCAATTACAATAGACTAGTCTCCCATTTTCAACGTACCCTTTCTCCAATTTTTGCAAAAAAAACTATTAACCGTGCCATCCCGTCCATGGAGTCTCTCCATGAATTTAAAAAATCCACCCTTCTGTAAAATGCTCCAGACCGCCTCCTTCTATTTCCATTCCTTGCAGCTGCTAGGTTCATATCGCCATCTGTTTCCGCCCATATTTTTGCTGTTCAGAGCCAAATTTTGAAACTTGCAGAGTGTTTTAGACAGAAAGTTTCTCGGAACTATCAATTTTACCCAGAAAGTGTGGGAAGTGATAGAATAAGTATTATAATAAATGAGGCTGACCTTATTATAATAACTCGAAGTGCTCCATTTAGTCCTTTTCATTATTATTCTGTCCATCAAAAATCTTTGGAGTGCTACTATATCGGTCCTTAAAAATGATTAGTTTGACATCCTCAAGGAGTCCTTGTTCTCCCGTCCACGTAATCATTTCATCTTTATTAACCGTCGCATTGGCTGCCCAGTCAGCAAACCCATTGGCTTCACGATAGATATGGGATATGTAATTTTTTTCAAAAGTGTTGATAAGGTCTCTAGTGGCTTTTATAATATTGTTGATAGACCATGAGGGTTTAGAGGTCCCCTTGAGACATTTGATGATATTGTTTGAATGCCCTTCAATCCATATGTAGGGGTAATTCCATTTTTTAGCAAGGAGAATGCCTTGGAGAGCCGCCATTGCTTCTGCTTTATGGTTTGTTTGACTCCCTATTGGGACAACAACCATTTCCTTGCAAATACCTTTATCATCTCTAAGAATAGCTCCACAACCCGCAGGGCCTGAGTTACCTTTTGCTACACCATCAAAATTGATTTTTAACCAGCCATGAGGAGGGGTTTGCCACCTTTCTTCAAGTCTTTTGTTTTGTTTGGGGTCAGAGCTACCAACATTCTTAAAATTCTAGGAGCTTAAAATGTTGGATTCCAGGGAGGTGGTCGAGAAACAGGGACCCTCAATGATCCCAATATTCTCCACAATCGCCCATTTTATTTTCTGGAACACAATATCCCGATTGAGGGATATGTCCCTAAAGATACGATTGTTTCTTTCTTTCCATAATCCCCACAACATGTGAGGAAGTGATAGCTTCCATAGAGATCTCAAAAATGAGTTAGTCCAATGAAAATTCCAAGAGGAGAACAATTCACTAATAGTGTTAGGAAACACCCAATCAATACTAAAACTTTTAAGAAATCTTTCCTAGACTGAGGTAGAATAGGAATAGTGGATGGCCAGGTGGTCCACTGTTTCTTCCTCCCAAATACATAAAGCACATCTATTAGGGAAGGCAAAACCTCTGCCCTTGAGGTTGTCTAGGGTCAAGATCTTATTTTGAAGGATGGTCCAATAGAAAAAGTTGAATTTGGGGGTCAGACCCTTAATCTAGGTTTTTGACCAGAAAGGATTAACATGAGGGGTGGAGGAGAGAACAACATACATTGAAGAAACAGTTATAATGCCTTTGGGTTCATGTTTCCAAATAAGGGAGTCTTCCTCTTTGTTCAACTAGACCGAAGACAGATGGATCTTGAGCTTAGTGAGGCTAGAGAAGATACTTTCAATGTTCTGCCATTTATTGCCAGACCAATACCCTTCAACTAAAGGGCCAAAAATTCTAATATAGGAGGGAGCATGAGGGGCCCATTCATGGATTTCAGTCAAAGGTTTATAAAAAATCCAAGGTTCTTCCCAGAATTTAACTTTCTTGCCATTTCCCACTTTCCAAATTACTCCTTTAGCAATGTTTTCTCTGCACTTAGAGGCATGATTCCATATATGGGACCCATTAATACTGATTTGTGAATTGATAAAAGAAGAAAGAGTGGAGGATAGAAGAGAGTACTTACTTCGCTAGATTTTACACCATTCAATGTCTGAATGGAACATTCTCCAGACTTTTTTGGACAAGAGAGCTTCATTTAAGGTTCGGATTCTTCTCAGGCCCAAACCTCCTTTACTTTTTGGTCTACAAACCTGATCCCAAGCCACAAGAGACATTCTTTTCTTGTCCTCAACCCCTGACCATAGAAATTTTCTTTGAATTTTCTCAATTGCATCAACATACTTAACTAGAATTCTGAAAAGGCTTAGGGAATAGATCGGTATGCTTTGAAGAGAATCTTTTAGAAGTTGAAGCTTTCCATCCTGACTTAAAAGGGCTCCTTTCCAACCAGCTAGTTTTTTATGAAATTTATCCACTAGTGAGCTCCAAAAAGGATCAGGAGGTGCAATGCCCATGGGGAGGCCAAGATAGGTAGCAGGAAAATCAGCAATCCTACATTCCAAGATTCTGTTGATTCTCTATTGTCTTCTCTTAGGAGTATTGATGAAAAAAAATTCGCTTTTGAACCAATTAATAAACTGACCAGAAGCTGAGGAAAACTTACAAAGAGTACTCTTCAGGATTTTATCTTTAGAGATACTAGATTCCCCCATGATACTAGTATCATCCACAAAATTTTGGTGGGAACAAATAAGATCAACAGAAGAAGGTTGGATTCCCTTAAAGGAGCCTTGCATAACCATATTTCCCATGGACCTTCCAAAACATTTTGCCATAATGATGAAGAGGATGGGGGAAATGGGATCCCCTTGCCTTAGTCCTCTAGAAGCTTGGAAGAAGGGGGAAGGGGAACCATTGACAAGAACATCAAAAGAGGATTAGGTGATAAGCTAGCTAAATAGGTTGATAACTCTGGTGGAAAAACCATAAGCCATAAGAACCTTCACAAGGAAAGGCGAGTCAACCCGGTCATAGGCCTTGGAGATATCAAGCTTGAGGATGAGACCCTGCTTCTTATCTCTAAAAAGAGAATGAATATTCTCGTGGATAGTTATAATGGATTCAAGAATTTGTCTTCCAGGGACAAAACCATTTTGCTGATGATTAATCAAAGTAGGAAGGACAAACATAATTTTGGTAGTAAGAACCTTGGAGATAATCTTATAAAAAGAATTGCATAAACTAATTGGTCTAAACTTGTCCATAGAGTCTGGACCTTGGGTTTTGGGGATGAGAGCTATGGAGGCACCATTGATTTCTTTCAAAATTTTTCTAGCCCCAAAAAATTCCTTGACTCCATTGGAGACATCTTTCCCAACAATGTCCCATAAATCTTGGAAAAAGAACATGGGGAAACCATCTGGGCCAGGCTCTTTGTTACCATCAAAAGAAAAAACAACATTTTTGATATCCAAGATCGAAGGAATGGAAGAGAGGGAGACATTCATCTATTCATCAATGAGATAGGGAATATTATGAAGGAAAGAAGTTTGAGCTTCAACATCCAATAAGTGATCCCTCTTCAATAGTTCCGAGAAATAGCTTTTAGCTTCATTCCTTATTTCTTCCTCCTTGACCAACTCCCCATTATCCACAATTAGTTTGGTTATCCTATTAGCCACTTTATGCTTGATCATCGACATGTGAAAAAATCTTGTATTCCTATCTCCTTCCTTAAGCCAAATGCATCTTGATCTCTGCTTCCAGAAAGTTGCCTCTTTAGCAATGATTTCATGGTATTTTTTAAGAGTCTCATTTTCATCAACAATGGACACAGTACTAAAACCATCCTTTTGAATTTGGGCCTGTATTTTTTTAGGGTCTTCTTGGACTTTACCTTTGGCCTCAAAGATATTCCCAAAGCTAGATTTATTCTAGAGTCTTATATTATCGTTTACACTTTTAAGCTTCTTAACAACTCCGTACGTAGCAGCTCCCTCAACTTGGATACTCCACAATTTCTGAATATTACTTTTGATAGCTGGGTGATGGGTCCACATTTTTTCAAATCTGAAGGGAAAGTGTCTCCTTCTATTAATTGAGTCGGCAATGAAGGTGATAGGAAAATGATCTAACCCAACCTGAATGTGGGATGATAGGGAACATAAACAATAACTGTACCAGTCATCAGAGATGAGAGTCTTGTCAAGACGAACTTGGATAAGATCATTAGCAGTTCTCCTATTGGTCCAAGTGTAATTGCATCCCTGTATTTCCACATTATTGGGAGCTCGAGTATTAATAAAGTCCATAAGGGCCAGCCTACTTTCTAGCTGAGAGGGGCTTCCTCCAAAATTTTCCTCCTCTCTCAAAGGAGTATTGAAGTCTCGCATGACCAACCAGCTAAGATTTCTGAAGCTGTCCCTAGATTCTATAAGTTTTTTCCAGAAGGAATTTCTAGCTTTCAGGGTATTGGGAGCATAAATATTAGTGAGAACCCATGAAGTACCACTTTTAAATGCTCAAATTTAATGCAAGAGAAATTATTTACCTGAATAAGAACATGGCCTTTGACAGTATTAAGGTTCTAGATGGTAGCTATGCCTCCTGACGCACCTTTCGAACTACCACCATTGACATTCCCATTTTTGGAAAACTTCAAAGATTCAACTTTTTCTCTACTCATTTTGGTTTCTTGAATTAAAAAAACATCAGGTTTACTATCCCTTATCATATTCCTAATGATGTCATGTTTATGAGGATTATTAAGTCCCCTAATATTCCAAGAGATAATCTTCATAGTTACTTACCTCTCCTTAAGAGTCTTCTGGGTCCCATCTATAATGTTCTTGTTGGCCTCCTTGTCTTTAACTTTATGGTTAGAGGGTCGACCTAGGGAAGAGGAGATATACCCAACATTAACTTGAGCTATTCTATTGGATTTCCTTAGTTGAGAAGCTGAGGGAGTGGTTCCTTTCTTGTTTCTGTATTTTGGTATTTTCCACTCAGCATCTTTCTCAAGAGCCACTTCCGGGTTACTGAGGATACTAGAAATTTCATCTTCATTACCCCAATTAGGGATTCTGGAAGCATTTAAATCACTGTTTGTTGTTTTTGAGTTTTGATTTGAGTCCAAAAGGTTCATACCCAATATTGCACATTTTTGGGCTTCTTGCATTTCAAAACTTGTCATGAGCAGTGAAGAGTCAATCTTTTCTTCTTGGGAGCCAGGGTTCTCGCCTTGCTCAGGTTGGTCCTCTTTCTCTTGCAATTCCTTACTCGCGTAAGTGTCAGCTACCACTTCAGCTATGTCATTTGAAGATTCAGTCTGTTCTTTCAGTTCCTCTGTTCAAGTTGTAACAAAGGTGTTGACTTTGGTTGACTAATTTCTTAATACTTCCTGGGTTGAGGGACTGGAGACAGAAGTTGAGGACACTTCCTTATTCTCCCCCAATGGTTCAAAGTGATTATAGTCAGCTTCGTTATTCTCTGAGTTTTTAACTTGCCATATCATTTTTTCTGGAGCCTTTTTATTTTCAATCTGGGGTTTAGACTGCTTGAGCTCTACTTTTGGCTTTATTGGACAAGATTTTGCCCAGTGACCTACTTTTTTATAATGGAAGCAGGCAAAGGGGATAGATTCATATTCAATTTTCTATTTCCATGTTCCCAACTTTGACACTAGATCTATTTGTTCCGGCATGTCTACGTCATGGGCTATCCCTACACAAAACCTAGCATGAGTGAGTCTTCTTTTTGAAGCTGTGACTGGGTCTATAGAGAGGAGTTCACCAAAGGAGCTTGCAATTCCTAACAAGATGCTTTCTACCCAATATTCAAGAGGAAAACCTAGTAGCTTTACCCATACTGGGACTTACGCCAAAAGAGATTCATTCATGTTCAGATTCGGATGCCATTTCTGAAGAACCAAAGTTGTCTTTCCTACCATCCAGGGACTTCCACATAGTATCCTTAATTTATCTTCTTCACATGAGAAAGTAAAAGATAGGAGGCCTTTAGGTAAGGCCAAGATTTCAACATTACCCTTCAGAGCCCATTTTTCATTTGACATAAGCCCTAACAACTTTGATATTTGGATGCGAACCCATAAATTTGCATACTAGGGAGTTCGACATACTGTTTATATTATAATATAGAACCAGATCAAGAATAGAGATAGCGAACTTTCCACCAGAAGGATCAAAATTATTCTTGACAGGAGCTAAAGAGGATTTACCAGATGGTTTAATTCCAAAAATTGAAGACCATTTTTTTGTTTCTTTTCGGCTCTCCAAGGTCTCTTCACATGGGCTGGGCCCCCCACTGGACCCTTCCCCCAAAAGCCTGGAGGAACCCTCTTTCTTCTCTAGTAGAGTACCACCAGTCTGTGGGATGTCAACAACCTCTGGATTGTTCGGAGGCTTGTCCTTCTCTCCCATGGGGCCAACTACTTCATTCTAGTTGCTCCCACCATTGGAACTAGAGTTCCCTCCTTGCAGAGAATTTGAATTTTGAATTTTCCCATTGCTACTTCCTACTCCTCCAAGCTCTTCCATTGCCGGGGTTGATCTTTCATTTTTTATGTAAAAATAAGTTGCATGGGCCATTAGTTGGAAAAAAGATAATTTTAAGACAAAGACAAAAATTCCTAAGTTGACCGAATACTTTTTAGGGTAAATAAAACCCTAAAGCAACATATGGCCATTCATTTTTTGCATTCGATGCATCTCTCTACTTTTGTGAAGGGCCGCTATGATTTTCCTTGCACTTGAAGGTTTTTTGAGGCTTTCTAGAATTGTTTCATTGCAGATCTTGTGCACATTGAAGCCAACCTCGGTAAGTCTCTTCCATTATGAATGGTAAAGCTGCTTCGAGCTCTTTTTGTTTTTGGATTTTTTATTCGAGCACAATATTGATCATATGATTGGATTTGGTAAATCACATCTCCATTTTGGCAGTGTGATCAACATTTGGAATTTATACTACTATTTTGGTCTGTTAATCTGTGAGATTGTACTTTATGTACTGTTCCATGTGTTTAGATGGTGGTTACACATCTCTTTTCTTCAAGAAACTATCTTTTATATTTTAAAGCTTCTCTTTGAACATTTCTTGGTCCATGTATATGCCTTATTAGAGTTGTGATGAAATTATATATGAACCTCCCCCTATGATAAGTATTGAAACTATGAATATCTTTCTTGTAAGGCCTTTTCACTGATATAAGGTGGTTTGACTATAAAAAAGGCACCTAAGATTGTTAAAATGTCATTTTCTTCCTCATATCATTATTGTATCCTTGATGGCACGTACTCACTATTTTCCACTGTCCTAGATCTACAAAACCCTTAGAATGTTGCCCTTGAAGATTTGAAACTGCTCCTCACAACTTTATAAGGGAAATATTAAAATTTAGTGCATTGCCTGCATAGTTAGGTGCCTTCTTCTTGCTAAGAGCTCATGTATGGATTGTTGTGAGATTATTGTCAACTTTGACAATGATCTTTCTTGATTTAGAACTTTGTGAACATGATATTTGACCACCCTTTGCATTTTTATTTCATAATAATATTTCTTCAAAACTGCAACAACTTCTTTTTGAAAAGGTTTATCCTTATGCTCTGTTTTTGTTCACTGTGTAAGGGCTTCTTTCATCTTTAACTTCTCATGACAATTATGATTCAACATGGAAAATATAGAACTGTATCAATATCCTCTTTCATCTTTAATGTACTAAACCTAGAGCACTATATTTCCAATGTACTTCCTAATTCAGATGATTGAGTGTTTGTTCTAAACTATCTTTTGTATCCTTTTATCACTATGACAAATAAACCTTTTTATTTATTGTCAAACAAATGGACTTTTATTTGCTGCTACAAGCTTGGGACAGTCTCTGTATTCTCTGTCATTTGGCTCCAAATGCTTGGTAAATCTAAAAACAATGTCATTGTTTTGACACATTCTTGATATTGATGAACTGTTCTTTACTGTTATAATGACATTTGGATGCCTTGTTACTATGTGTCGTTGTCTTCCTTGAGTACTCTTTGTATTTGATGCTTCATGAAGACTTTGATATACCAATTCATGTTTTTTCTATTCTTATGGTTTTCATGAGTGCTTATCATAAAAGCTTTGAGACTGTGTTTTGGATTGTTGTTCTTAATCATTGTCTTCATTTTTATTGGCAACCAATTGCCATCATTTCCATAGACTGCAACAATAAAGCATTCATCAATTACTTTACTCCCATTATCCACATAATTATTTCCTTTTCCTTTAGTGTGCATAGGGCATCTTTATAAATTCACTGTGATATGATGTCAATCATATTTAACTATTACTTTTGTGAAGCATAAGGAACCATATTCTTTATATTTCATGACTACCTCATGATCTTACGACTGTGACTATGAGCTTTTAAAATATCATAAGGCTGCTATTATGCTTGAAGCTACTTATAAACTCTAGCTCGTTCATGGTTGTTATGAATGCTAAGAGTTGTTCTCAGTCCTTTCACAGTCACTGCACTTTTGCACCAATTGGAACTATAAAAGGAGGCTTTCATGTAGACTCAATGGTTGTGGGAACTCTATGTCTTTGATTTTTTTACTCATGGTTTTGGCAATGGATCTTCTATTTTTCCTTGATCACTGCTTTTACTCATTCTAGTTACATTGAGAAGATACTAATTGTTTGTAACAGTGTAAGAATAAACTCACTGTTATGAATGTTGAATGTCTAATTGATACAACTAGAGGTGTGCCAGGATGAACCCTTGTGGGAGCCCATTTTACTCCACATGTTGTGACACTTGTGATTTTTAGTGCATAATGATTAGTAATAAAAACATATATAAACCTGCACTGTGAACAAACATGTTAGATAAAACAATAAAGTTTAGAGCTTAATGAGTATTGATGATGGTTCCCTATTTCTCTCTGATATATGTGATTGCAAATTGATTGAATGCCTTATAAAAAAAAACTATAAATTTGTTGATATTGTATATGAAAAGACTAGGCATCTCGAGCTCTAAAACCAATTTTTCCATCTCTTGTAGGCATTTTTGTGGTAGTAGAGCATCTTCTAGAGCAAAGGTGTTGAAGGTATGCAGAAGTTCTACCTTGGGTTTTGTCATTTAGACAATGAAAGATTCCTATTCCTTTCATATGCTTTTTGTCGTATGTAAAATTCATCATTAAATCAACTAGAAATAGAGGGAAATCACAAATCCCTATCTAATCAAAGAATCCTGAACAAAACCAATGAAGTAATGCAAACAAGCAATAGGAATGTAAAATAAATCAATCAATTCTCCCTATTCCATGACTGCATATAGCTTCCATTTCTCTTCTCTTCCTTGTGGTATGGTGGCTCTTAGATATCGCGCTGGCAACTTGCAAATGACACAAAGATTTGAAGTTCATGATTGTTGAAAATGGAGATTGAATGCTCAATCTATAGATTTTTGGAGATGATTGATTGAGAGATGGAACAGATTGATCAAGAGGTGGAACTCATGTGAGCTCACATGCTGATTCATAGTTGAACTGCTAATTTGGAGGTGGAACAAAATTCATTGAATAGATAAATGAGTTAACGAATTGAGAAAAAAGCTAATTGAAAGATGAAAAAGAATGATTGGAGGATAATTGATTGATGACAAAGAAAGCTTTATTTAGAAAAAGTTAACTAGAAGATAGAAAAAAAATGATTGGAGAGAATTAAAGAAATGATGTAATTAATCAAATGATTGAAATGATCAATTAAAATAGATTGAATAGTTAACTGATTGAAAGCTTTTTTGGAAAAAAAAAACAAAGTGGAAGATAGAAATAGAGATTGAAAAGATAATTGATTTAATTAATTAATTTAGCATGTGCTTGCACTTTAACTTTGATTTTCAATTTAATCTTTGCATGAGATTTAATTTATTTTAATTCAATTTGTTATCTGAATATATTTAGAACTTGACTTTGATTTTCAATTTGATTTTTGAAATCATGCATATGTATTTGAAATTAGGAGAAATTAGAAGAAATATGAATTTGAATGAAATTAAATGAAATTAGAAGAATTTGTGAAATTAGAATTTGGGGATTTGGAATTAGAATTAGAAGAATAAATTAGTTAATTAAATAATTTAAAGAAACTATTTAATTATTTAGAAATGAACTTTAATTAAATAATAAAGATTATTTAAATTAAATGATGAAAATCACATTTAATTAAATAATAAATATTTAATTAATATATAGAAAAGGGTTAATGATTAAATGATTAGAAGATAGAAATTGAGAATGAATTTATTTAAATAATAAAGATTATTTAAATTGAGGGATTAATAATCATAATTAATTAAATAATAAATATTTAATTAACATTAGAAAATGGTTTAAATGATTAAATGACGATAGAATTAAAATTGGAATAATTAGTAAGATGATGAGGAAAAATGAATTTAGAAGAATATGATTAATTAACTTAATTAAATAATTAAATAATTATTTAAGTAATTGGACGAATAATTAGTACATGATCAATGAGATATTTTAGGTCTCTACATTTTTCTTTTTCTTTTTCCAAATGTATAATTTTCATTTTATATTGCATTGAATCAGTTACTCCAACGGCTTGTGTGGGACACTATAATTTTGCAATTATGAATAAAGAAATCAATTTTTAGTGCAAAGCTGTGTAATCTTTTCTCTTGTAAAGAACATTTGTATAATAGGATTGGATCTCATTTGGTATCATCAATTTATAGTAAATAATACATAGTAGAAACAAATACGCATCCTTCATCTCTAGTTGTAGTTGTTGTTCTAGCTCTACTTGATTGAGCTGAAAGCAAATTTGGGTAACACAACCTTGACATCACTAGATGGTATTTTGCTTAGATCAATCACCATTGAGTAGGAGACCATTTTAGTTTATTCATTTGAATTACCTTAGCATGGAATCAATCATCTCCTTGGAAGTCATATCCCTCTTAAGTTGTCAATTTGTGGCTATACATCATAGTCCTAATATGATCTTGTCATCTTTAGAAGTTTTTCCTCAGGACCTTAAGGACAACCTTTTGAATTTTTCTTCACCCCAGTCATAATTATAGTCATCATCTCATTCTTTTCATCATCTTCCTTTCATATCTTTCCCCCAGTTAAACGCGTGTGGTAGAAACTAGAGCTGAAAATATTAGATAAAGGAATTAAGCATCTAGAGAAATGAACCCACACCAAGATCCTAATGACATTTTCAATGGAGAACCCCTTAAAAAACCATGTGCCTACATTTAATGATGATTATGAACAAACTTCCCAAGAGGAAATGCACAACCATACGAATGATCATTGTTTCAATTAGATGATCAATGCAATATTAAACCAAGATAGACATTATTATTTCCTAATGTTTGCCCAACAAGGTCTCAAATTACCCACTGAATTTGACATGTCACAAATAAGAGAAAAGGACATTGATGCTAGTCATAGTCGACAAATATATGAATCTATTCCCAAGATCGAGTCACCCTCATCCCTTATACAAAAAATTCTCATCCCCATTCAAACTACAAAAGCACATAATCAATAAGATCAAGGTCAACAAAATATTAATAGCCTTAATATGGGTTGTCAAAACCATGGTCAAGGTCATAATATCGATCAAACCCATAACCATCAATATCAAAACCACCAACCAAATCCCCAATCAACAACATAACTACTGATAGAAATACCAAAACTATATTCCCCTCCACTTCCACTTGGCGGTTCAAACATATAGACGACTCAAGGAAATATGTTGCAACCTATTAAGGCTTTCACTTAGCCAGTTCGCCTCCTACAACAACAAATAACCAATATGCAATCAGGAGCTTCTACTAGGAGGTACATGATTGTAGAAATTTGCCCTTTACCTTTTTGATAGGAATTGACCAATGCCACCTTTTCCCCCAAATTTCGATGTACCTAAATTTGATAAACATAATGGAAAAGGTGACCCTAAAGATCACATAAGGAAATTATTCACAACTTTCATAGAGGTGACCCATAATGACACTTACCTAATGCGTCTCTTTCCACGTTGTCTAGGTGGACAAACTATGGAGTGGTTCTCAAGATAACCCCCTAGGATTAGGTCTTTTGATGAGCTAGCTAAGAAATTCATCTCTCTTACAGTATTAAGCATAAGGTCAACACGATCACCTCATGTAATACCAAACTATGCAATGGATAATCTTTTTCATATTTCTTTGCAAGGTAGAGAAGCTTAGCTAGCAAATATCCTTGTCATATCCCACATAAACAAATGGTTGAAATGTTTATGCAAAATCTAATTCATGACATAGGATTTGAATTTTGATCACATTGTTTGACCACATTCAAAGAAGTCATAGAGAAAGGTTTGTCCATTGAGAGACTCATCCTTGACCAAGTAACTATTAAGATCTATGAGGATACTAAGGATGTACCTTGCTCAAGTACCAATGAAAAACCCCACTTTTGGTCAAAGAACAAGAAAATGGTCATTGATGGGGTTGTAGACGCAAACACGGTTAAGGCTAGTCAACATTTGATAAATTTTCAAGGGCCTATTACATCAAACAATCAGGTCAACACCCAAAAGATAACATCAAAACCTAGCACTCAGCCATGGCAAAAATTCACACCTTTGCGAGAACTTATGGAATTCACATTGCAAAAACTTGTCGCTAATAAGCTTATCACATTACCAGAAGCTAGAGAATTTGAGCCTAGAATCAAACCAACATGGTGGAATGAAAATGAATATTGTGATTGTGATCATAACAAGGGATGTAAGACTGGCGATTGAAACAAATTTAAGAATATTATACATGACCTAATTGATAATGGTACAATTGAATTCAAAGATCATTCTTCCAATGAGGAACACGTGGTGTTTAAGAATCCTTTGCCCAATCATGATAAGGGAAATGACTCCAAGATTACTCCCGATAATAATGTCAATTATGCCAACATTTCTTATGAGTACATAGTTAATCACATTACTAAAATGGACCATTATGTCTCCACCATAATTATCAAGAACAAAACCCCTGAATGTAATGTAACAAAGTTGTTAAATCCATGGTAGGATTGAGAGAGGGGGGTGAATCATTCCAGAACACTTTAAATATGATCTAACTAATAATAAAGAATGATTAAGAATAATACTAAAAACATCAACCATCAACACATTAACACTAGATTTACGTGGAAAACCCAATAAGGGAATAACCATGGTGAGAATCATACTCACAATATATATATAATTGATTACAAAGTAGAACTGATATGACAAGAATCTCTTGATCATGAAATTGTCCTTGAACCTCTGTGTCAAGTGACCCACATCATGGAAAACATATCTGATAATCACCACTGTCAGAACACATTGTCTTATTGAATGTATTGCCTTCAAAGATCTTTACAATCTAACTTTTGCACATCAACAATCTCAAATCTATTTGCATATCATTCACATTCACTTCTCATCAATTCATACACTATCCCATACACAACTCACACATACACACTCCTTAAATATAAGATAGATAATCAAAAACCTAATTAAGAGTTGGCCAAGAACATAACAAATATTATTACACAAAAAATAAGCCATTTAGACCAAAATACTCAGAGTGGTCCACTCTAGGTGAGAAAGGGTACCTAAAAAAATCACAATACATCCTTCCAAGATGGTCTAATGAACTTCTCACCCAACACATCCTCTAAAATTCCCACCAAATGAAACATGTAGATAAACAATTAGGCATAACACTTAGTTGACCAAAAGACATATTCCAATTCACATCACCTAATGCAGATCTCCACCCTGTTGGCATTATAACAGACAAGGAGAGATTGTTGGTATTTCAATAAGGATATTGAGAAGGTTGTTGATGATTATGGATATAACTGATTAAGGATGTTTACTGTCTTAATATTATTATTTTGTCATTGATGTCAAGAAATTGATTTTCTAATTTAGTATGTTGTTGCCATATCTTAAAAAGTATGATTTGATGAGTATAAAGATGTCGGTAAAAGACACAGAAAGAATGTGATGAATAAGGGGAGAAATAAGTTATTCAATGGGCAACTATTACCGAGTTAGACAATGATGAGATCATGATGTTTAGATTGTTTTGATATCCTACACATGTTATTGATTGTAAGGTTAATACTATACCATGTTACCGAGCAAAGAACCTAGTCGGTAAACCCTAAGGTTATCGCTATCGGTTAACGAAGCCAGAATGTCTACCGAGTGAAGTTTAGTATTTACTGAGTTGCAATCAAGTCGTAACAGAATGCATTGAATGAATAAAAGCATTATTTAATGAAGGAAGCTGATGGACTGGCTATGATTGAATGATTGGTATGCCGTGCATGAAGTTTGTTAAAGAATCTATGGCAAAGGAAAATCGGCAAGAAGATCTAGAGCTCAGATTGAACCGCAATACCCTAGCACAAGTTCCAAGAAATGTATGCAAGTTCCAAGGTGGGGTAAAACATTTTTCAGATCGAAGGATACATTGAACCTGGTCAAAGTTTGAAGATCTGATGGCTATGATTGATCATGGGAAATGTGATCAAGGAGATTAAGCGGTTACCAAATTGTTTATAAATAAGGAACTGTTGATAAACAATGGATGTGGGCAAGTGTATGCACAGGGATGCTACATAGTGATTACTGAGCACAGAAGCTTGAAGACCTGTTTAAATAATAGAGTATAGAGCCCATCAGATGGACAAGATAAGTCCTATTGTATTGAGCAAATAAGAATCCGCTTTAGCATTTTAGATGTGAAGTTGCAAATAGATTTTATTACTGTTATTTTGTAAAGTGACATAAAATCTCTTAACCGAGTGGACTTAACAGTCTTATTTGTAAAACCCTCTAGCAAGGTGACATTTTGATTGAGTGTTTGAAATCCTTTAACAAGGTCACTTCTAACAAGGTGAAGATCCTAACAGATCTAAGGGAAATCCCTTAACCGGGTCACATCTAGCAATGTGTTTGTAATCTTTAATAGGATTTGCTTTTAATCAAGCATACTCTAGAAGAGTATATTTCTTAGTGGGTCCAAAATCCCACAATGGTTTTTCCCTATTTGGGTTTCCACGTTAAATCTGGTGTTATGAGTGTTATGATGTTTATATGCTTTTGAGTTTGCATGTTTAGCAGTTTTGGTTATATTATTGAAGTATATGTTACCGAGGTTGAATCTGTTGTTTTTATGGAAGATTAAGTTTGTATGATTCACCCCCCCTCTCATCTTGTTAGCTATTGGATCTGTACTTACATTAAGTATCAAAACTATCACACCCAACATGGTAAGACCCATAGCAATGTTCTAAGTCAACCTTTAATGCATATTTAGATTAAAAAAGGTATGATCCAAATAGGATAATAGAACTAGATATACTAAACCATAACTAAATATACCAAGCACAAACCAACACAACTCACTTCTTAAACAAAAACGACACCAGAGAATGAAATAAGAAACATTGCAAAAACCAAACAAACATGTATAGGAAACCACAACACAAGATTCAATATATTCAAAGGCTGCCAAAGACTTTTCAGACCAATCTGACATGCACCCTTATTGTCAGAGAATGGTAACAACCAACTTCTACACTCCATAAAACATAATCTTTACCATCTGGAGGAATGCAAATAATTCTACCAATGAGACATTAAATATTGTTTACTGCATATGTTAAGTAATCTTTCCTACATATAGAACTTGCCACAACCAACACCAAAGTATCAATCTCAATGGAAACACCAAACACTAGACAAAGAAACCTGCAACAGTACAAGATCATATCTGGGCTAAACTCCATCTAGACAACCAAACTCAGATCCAAACTCAGTAATCAACCAAACAACTCAAAATTCCAACAGTAACTCATTGAGGTAAAGTGGTCTTATAAGGTACAACATCCAAATCTACCTTTTCATCCAACTAGTATGACCTTGGTGACCATCTTGGAAAGACACCCACTCATATATCCATTATTGAGCTTCTACATATATCCCCTTTGCACAAGGCCATCTTAGACAAAGCATTACAAGATATTTTTACACCTACAAACCTACACGTGCATTAGTTTTAAGCCATGGTGGGATATCTCTCTTTAACACACCACCTTACTTTTATTGAGCAAGATGATACATCTCTCAAGAAACCCCATAACACACCTCTCCACATCGAAGATTTCATCCTCAAAGATCACATAAAATGAGCCTTGATAGATGGAGCAGAGAGTCTCAATACTTGTACGTTGACATTGGTTACCACATTAGGGTCATCTAAAGGGGATGTTGATGCACATAAGAGAATAATAATAAAATCCCATGATGGCAAAGAATGCTTATCCAAAGGGTTAGTAAAATTTTCAATCAAGGTTGGGCCAGTGGTCGAAGATGTGGTCTACCAAGTCATATACCTTGACCTCACTTATAATCTCCTCTTGGACCAACCATGGATTCATGCCATGCAAGATGTTCCATGTGCATACCATCAATGCATCAAATTATTGCATAACAAAGTAGAGATTACCATCTCAATCAATCCCAATACATTTCTTTATTGCAACAACATTCATCCAAATCCCAAATCTACCATCCCACCACTTCATCATCCCATGTTAACCTTGAGTCACTTAAACCTTCCAAATCCATACAGTATGAGATCAAGGCCATTTTCAAGGATAAATAAATGGAAGAGTACAACCTACAATAATCCATGTATACCAGATAACTTATGGACTCCCTTAAGACTTATGGTAGATCATAGAAATCTCAACATGTGTTCAAAGTAGTTCTTAAGTGGTATCCCACTACCTTTACCAAATGGGGAAAAAATGAAAGATGAGGACCTCTTTAAATGGTTATACAAGTATGAGGAGGAACAAACAGAGTAGGTAAAACCTAACATCAAGCTACATGTTGAGAATTTTCGTAAAGGCTTAAAATTCTTACAATAAATAGGATATCATGCTAAAGGCCCTATTGACTATTGATATAGGGAATTTTGGAACCCATTCAATTTGAGTTAGTTCCTCAAAAATAAAGAAAAAAAGGATTAGGGTTTTCACCTTTAAATTTATGTGGTCAAAATACTAAACCCCCAACACAGGTAGCATCTAATGATACATCATGGCAAACAAGCCATACCATTTATTCAACCAATATTGATGATGATAAAAATTACTCTGAGGGCTATGACACAACTACAAACTCTAATGAGTGAGAGCGGGATTCATATACCTCTCATGACTATGAATTAGATAAAAATTTCAATGAACCATAGTCTCCTTTAAGTGATGCTCCTAATCCTTATGAAACCAAGCATATGATGTTGGAAAATGCACACTCCAAATAGAAATTGTAGGTGATTTAAGGTATTTTCATTGATGACAACCTTAAAATCCTATGGCACTAGCAGGCACAGGCACCGACACCGACACCGACAAAGATGATTATTGACACCCCAACCGACAAAATATTGTTTATTATATTTTGTATTTATAAAATATTTTTGTAAGCCAACAAGGTGGATTGTAATAGGAATCATATAAGTATGAGATCTTGTAGGATCATTTTTGTAAGTATGGAATGTAATAGGCAGATGCGATCATGTGAATATTAAGGTAGATTTTGGAATAAGGTTTATGGAAGTTGTATGAGCTTAAATTGGTACTAAACCTAGCATAGCAGATGCTGGACTGAAGTACTACATGATATTGGATTTGCATAATCCATTTTTGTAAGTTAGTGAAACTTCCCTTTTGTAATTAAGCAATGAGCTTTAGGCAGTTGGCCTTCCTGCATGTGCAGGCCTGTATTGTAAGTAATATTCATTTATTGGCCAGTAAGTGAATATTGTGGGTCACAAATCCCACTGAGGTTTTTCCCACACCGGGTTTCCTCGTTAAAAATATTGTGTTATGGTGTGCTTTCTATATTGTGGTTATTGATCTTATTTACTGCATTATTTCTGGTTTATCGTTACACTGTTTTGAAATGTAATTTGTTTAATAAGATAAGAAAATCTATTAACTGACAAGATACTGATTCACCCCCCCTCTTAGTATCTTTGAGAATCCTAAAAATTGGTATCAGAGCCTGATCCTCTATTTTCAAAAGCCTAATAGCTTGAGGAAGATTCTAACACTGGTACAGATGGAAAACCTGAGAAAGCAATTCGAAACAACTCTTGCAGATTATGATGTAGAAAAGTTAAAAAATATGAAACTTGAAGATGATCTGAAGGCTACATAGGAAATCATTCAAGTACTTCAAGAAAATATCACTATTGCTAGGAACAAAAGAAGAGAACTTCATGAGAAGATACAAAGTGATGATGATGAGAAAGAAACTCTTAATGATCTTGTAAGCAAGATGAAGCAAGAAAACATGACCTTGAGGAATGAGACGCAAGATATGACTATGAGGTTTTGTAAAGACATTGAAGACAAAAAGAATAATGAAGATGACTTGTCAAGGAGAATCAATGATGCTGTAAATGAAAATCTAAGACTCAGTCATGCAAATGATACATTGAAGACATATCTTATTCACTTGGAGCATGATAAAAATGAACTCATAAGACTTAAAGATTTCTTAAAAAATGAGTTGGCTACTGCAAATCAATACAAGGAGAAATTCAAGAAAAGATCAGAAGAACTTGATGACATGCTGAAAAATTAGAAACCTAATGGAGATACTAATGGTCTCGGCTTTGAAGTTGGTGAAAGCTCTGGTATTGCAAACAATCATGATCACAGTAAACCGATAAGCCAACCTAATGCCTACAAGTTTAATGGGAAATTCTTTAACTGTAACAAGTATGGTCATAGAGAAAATCAGTGTAGATCTAGAAACTATCAGAACACCAATGAACCCACCGGTCAATGTTCTAAATGCAACAAAATTGGTCATAATTCAGAAATCTGTAGAATGAATGCAAGATGTTATGTTTGTGGAAGATTTGGACACTTATCTAATCAATGCAGAACACATACTGGCATAGGATATGGAAAAACTATTCAGAAAAATAATGTGACTTGTTATGCTTGTAACAAAATTGGACATATTGCAAAATTTTGAAGAAGTAAGGCATCACGGACAATTAACAAAGGACCCAGTTGGAAAGGTAAAGAGAAGGTCGAAGAAGTAAAACAAGAATTTTCAAAACAATGGATTAGAAAGTTGGATCAGAATGTTAATGAAGCAATTCCTTCACCGGTAGAACAAAGTATCACTCCACCGATAAGAGATTCTTCATCTAACTGAAAAGAAATCCCTTGGGGGTACAACAACAAATTGAAAAACATGCTAGTTTACCCTCGGTTGATGGTGAGAAGTTGAATTACTTCTTTACCGACAGATGTGTTAAGTTTTACTTAACCAACATGCATTTAATGTGGTAGTTGAAGGAAATGACATTATAAAGCAAGTGTTTTTCACTCTTTTTCATTCACCGAACATTCAAATTTCCTTAGAGCGCAAAAAACCCAAGCAAAGGCATCCACAATGAGAAATGAAGCAAATCACTCAAGCATTCTAACCTAAAGGCAGATTAAGGCACTTATACAATGGCTTCCTCCTCTGCACCTGAATTCATTGCAAACCCTACACTAATTGAAGTGATTAAATGCCCTAGGCCCATATTTAAAATCATTCCCAAATTAGTGAAGTAGGATGATAACCTAGGAGCATTTTTTAAAATACCCAAAGGAGTTGCTTATGCTGAGGATCCTAGAATTTACATACATTGTCATATTGAAGAACTAGGTGCTGATGAGATTATGAAAATGTATAGGACAGTAATATGTGATGAAAATGGTAATGTAAAATCAGAACACAAGATAGTTGAAACCCTAGGTTTTGTGGAGATACTTAGCATTCCCGATTTTACCAAAGAGGTTGTAGGGATTGTATTGAGTAGAGTTAATGGGGAGTTCTTTTGGCTAGATTCCATTCATACGATAACAAAAGAAGGAGTTAGGGCAATGACAGGCTTACCTTCCACTGGTAGCAGGCTTGAGAAGACTAAAAAGGTTCCAAACGACACTGTAATGACCCTAACTGGTGCAACCTATGAGAAGAGATCCTTAAGAGTCAATGATGTAAATGATATCAATGTAAGATTCATTAGCATGATTCTTGGATATAAAGCTATACATGCCAATAGATTAAACTTTGTTTCTAGTTTATGTATCAAGAGTGCTTATGACTTAGTAAATAATAATGCAAAGATTGACATTTGTGACTGGTTAAAAGATGAGTTAATAGACAATCTGAAGAAAATTAAGGGTGACAAGAAAGGCACATTCATATTTGGTAACCTACTTGTATGTCTATTGTTGTATATCACCAAGGAAGCTCCCGGTATTGGTAGAAAGGATTTTGGATTTGACATTCTAGTAGGAAAACAACTTTTGGATATTCTTAACAACATGGGAGATGACAGGAAGAACATAATTGAACACTTTCAAGCACTCAAGGCTAGAATGAAAAATAGGGAAAGATTATCTCAATCCATAGTTGATAAATATCAAAAAGAGATGTTTTGCTATAAAGAAGGATGAAATCTCGATGGAGGCAGTGGTTCCAAGGATAATTTGGGTTACAGAGATGGGTTATGAGGCAGATGAAAACATAATAGAAACTTATGCAAAAGCCCTTCTAGAAGCCCCTAAAGAACCAACAAAAGAAGTTTTTGGAAATGCAAAAACCATTGAAAGAAAAATTCAATCACAGAAACGAATTAAGAAAATAGAACAAACAATTAGAAAGGCAACTAGATAGGCAAAAGAAATCAAGGAAGATATATTGAATAAAACTTGTATTAAGGAAAGTTAATTGGAAGGACTACAAGAGGAAACACATCTTTCACCAGTTGGTACCTCCTCTGATAATGAAATACCGACTAAATTCAAAAGGGTACAAAGAAAAAGAAAACCCTCACTAGTACCCTCACCTGCTCCCAAGAGAACAAGACAAAAACAATAGGTAGTAAGGCCTCCGACAAGGAAAATGACCCCAAGGAAGAAAAAGGAAAAACAAGTTGTCCCTCCCTTAGACAACCTTTTGAATGAAATAACTGAAGATGGTAACATGTCAAATGTTAGCAAGTTGTATAACACTTTCACTAATGAAGAAAAGGAAAGCATAGAAAACAATGTTATTCTACACTTAGACATTTATAAGAAATTTTTGATAGAAGTTGTAGATGATCTACCTAGTGACTTGTATAGAAGGTTAGATGCAAAAAGGTTAGCAATTGTTGAACTAGATAAGAAAATAAAGATAGAGAAACTACTTGCAATTCACCCAGTAAGATCAACAGAAGAGATTGATGAACTGATAAGTGAAGCAAAGAGGACTGTATTTTCCACCGGTCACTGACATGTAGCATTAATGGCTGGCAGAGTAAATGAGATCACTGAAGAGACAACAAACAAATGGGATATCTTCTTTGTTGAGAAGGAAAAGAAAGAAGAACTTAAATGACCAAAGACTTTCAAAGTCTATCAAAAGGAAAAAGATAAAGGTAAAGGTAAGATAGGTGATCCTCCAAGCATAAAGGTAACATATAACTTGGCCCCACCTCCTTCTGATACTCCACCGGTACAAACTTTTGATACACCACCGATTACAGATAATGTTGAGAGTATGGAGACAACACATGAAGACACCAATCCTAATTCTGCGGTGTTGTATACCATGAATATTGACACTCAAGAAGTCAACATTGTGGTTGATAAGGAAACAACTGAGAAGAGAGATGTGGCAACTGAGCCACCGGCTGAGGATATTACTATTGAGACACAGGTTGAGGATACAGTTGGAAATATTGAACAATCAACTTATCCCCTAGATACTAGAAAGATAGATTCCACTTATGTACACATTGAAAAACCTACTGAGCAACCGACTACTGATAAATCTACTGAGATACCGACAGTAGACAATTCAGAGGTACATACAGAAAAACCGGTAGTTAACACTGAGACACAATCAGAGAAACCGACAACAACTGAGAAACCTAAACCTTTGCTAGTAGAAATGCAAACTCAAACTGACCTACCAGAGGTAAACATAACCAAAGAGGTTACTCACACTGACGGATTGCAAATCGTTAAGGCAGTTGGACCATCATTTGGTACATAATCCAGACCGACAAATGTAACAGAGGTATTATTGGATCCATAAAGAAAATCAAAGAGTGTAATGCACAGGCATATAAGGCAATTGATGACACCATACCAATTTTGAAATTGATTGCACCCAAGTACAATGTAGATAAAGATTCTTTGAGCCAATTAGACACATTGTCTAAATACATAACTGACAACCTACTAACAATTGATTAGATTAATGAGGAGACATTCAGTGAGAAAATGAACAAAGAGAAAGAAAAATTCTTTGAAGAGACAATAAAGAAGTGCACATAACACATTGACACCCTCTTACCGACACTAAACAAAACTTTAACGAAATTTAAGGAGTTGTGCAGAGACACCTGCAATATTGATCTTCTGATAGTGGATATTGACAAGGAAATCAACATAGAACAAAAAGAAATAAATAATATAGCTGGCAATCTCATTGGTTCATCAGAACCCATATCAGTTATAGAGCAGGAGATAGCAGGTTTTGAGGAAAAACTTGAGAGATTGGAGAAGGAGAAGGAAAATATAAAATACAAAGCTAAGGAACTCAAATGCAGACTTGGTCCGAAACTAGACATCCTCATCTCTTTGAGAAAAGAGTTTTTTGAGGCACTTGTTCCTGGACTTAAGACACCGGAAGAGAAAATGCACATACTCACTGGTAGCATCCAAAGGAAATAAGTAGCATTGAAGGATAGTGAGAGGCTCACTAACAACTTGAATTTTGCATTAGCGGATCTATATCAAATTGCAACCCACCGGTTACAGGGATCCTGACAAGAACTACACTCAGTTGACATTAATTGACAACCTTTATCATTGATGCCAAAGGGGGAGTAGTAGAATGAGAAAAATGATTGGTAGACAAGATCATCTGCTTAGGGGGAGCACACAATTTTGGAGCACACAGTTTTGGCAAAATTTTTTTTGGATAACACATTTTTTGGATAGAATTTTGACTTTTTCTCATGAGTGTTGCCATCAATGCCAAAGGGAGAGATTGTTGGAAAATGCACACTCCAATGAGAAATTGTAGGTGATTTAAGGTATTGTCATTGATGGCAACCTTACAATCCTATGGCACAGGCACCGACACATGCACCGACAAAGATGATTACCGGTACCCCAACCAACATAGTTTTCTTTATTATATTTTGTATTTTTTAAAATCTTTTTGTAAGCCGACAAGGCAAATTGTAATAGGACTCATATAAGTATGAGATCTTGTAGGATCACTTTTATAAGTATGGAATGTAATAGGTAGATGCGATCATGTGAATATTAAGATAGATTTTAGAATAAGGTTTATGGAAGTTGTATGAGCTTAAACCGATATTGAACCTGGCATAGCAGATGTTGAACCAAAGTAGTACATGATATTGGATTTTCATAATCCATTTTTGTAAGTCAGTGAGACTTCCCTTTTGTAATTAAGCAGCGAGCTTTAGACAGTTGGCCTTCCTGCATGTGCAGGCCCCTATTGTAAGTAATATTAATTTATTGGCCAGTGAGTGAATATTGTGGGTCACAAATCCCACCAATATTGAACCTGGCATAGTAGATGTTGAACCAAAGTAGTACATGATATTGGATTTTCATAATCCATTTTTGTAAGTCAGTGAGACTTCCCTTTTGTAATTAAGCAGCAAGCTTTAGGCAGTTGGCCTTCCTGCATGTGCAGGCCCCTATTGTAAGTAATATTAATTTATTGGCCAGTGAGTGAATATTGTGGGTCACAAATCCCACCAAGGTTTTTCCCACACTAGGTTTCCTCGTTAAAAATATTGTGTTATGGTGTGCTTTCTATGTTGTGGTTATTGATCTTATTTACTGCATTATTTCTAGTTTACCGATACACTATTTTTAAATGCAATTTGTTTAATAAGATAAGAAAATATGTTAACCAACAAGATATTGATTTACCCCCCCTCCTCAGTATCTTTGGGAATCCTAACATATGAAAAGTGAAGTATGCATCAATTTTTTTTGGGATCTCAGGCAGTCTACATTTCAAGGATTAAGGTCTAAATCTTGAGAGTCGATGACCCCTAGTACCATGTGTGCTTCTTGTGGTGTCATTCAAACTACCTCCATAATCAAAACTGATGAGGAGAGTAGAAATGATGACCTTGATGATATCATTGATATCTTTGAAGACTCTTGTATAATCATAATGACAAATATTAATTTTGATTAATCTGACAACCTTCCCCTCGTTAATCCTCAACTCATAGATTGGGACCAACAAGGGTCTCCACAATTAGACACATTCGAAAATGATGAGGCTATTATTGATTACCTTGGATTTCAAGATGATCTTCCCATTCAGGACCATAGTGTAGGATTTCCCATTGAACTTAATAGCACAATTTATTTTAGAGAGGGTGCTAAGTCTTTTAGTCACAAAAATATAACAAATAAATAAAATGTCTTCTAGTAAAAACCATATTATGACGCTTTTAGACCATGAAAAGGTAAAAAGAAAGGATATATCCAATGGTGAAAACCTCTCTAAGGCATTGGAGGGTGAAAGGATTGACACTCTTCCCTTAACAACATATCATGATAGATCACATGTGTTAATTAAAGAAATATAATCAACCAACATTGGTGTAAAAGACAATCCTTGCATGGTATACCTCACAACATCATTAACTAGACAAGAATGTCCTATTTTCATTGATTTTTTCCAAGAAGGATAGATTGAATTTGCATGGTCAAATGCTAATTAGGCTTGATCTTGATTTGGTCATGCAACATTTAACAATATTACCAGGTGTAAAATTGATAAAATGGATGTTGAGGAAGATGCATCCACAAATATCACTTTTTGTCAAAGTAGAGCTCAAGAAATTACTTGGCGCGACTTTCATAAAGCCTATTAATTATCTAAAACAGGTTCCAAATCTCATACTCATAACATAATTAAATGGAAGCATTAGAATATGCATAGTTTTTAGAGACGTCAATAAATATTGTCCTAAGGATGACTTTTCATTACCCAACATAGACTTAATTGCGGATCTTATAGTTGGACACGCAATGTTACCACTCATAGATGGATTCTTTAGCTAAAACCAAATTAAAATAGCACTTGAGGACCAACATAAGAAAATTTTTACATGTCCTTGAGGAACATATTGCTAGAATGTCATGCCTTTTGTCTTGAAAAAGTGTTGGAGCCATGTATTAAAAGGCCATGACCACTATCTTCAACAATATGATGCACATTTTAAATGGAGGATTATGTTGATGACCTCTTGGGTAAATCTCTCACATAGGAAAGCTATTTGGATATTCTTGACAATATTTTTACTTGACTTGAGAAGTACAAGGTGCGACTGAACCCCTAGAGAAGTGTCTTTGGAGTAACTTCAAGGAACCTCTTAATATAAATTGTGTCACAAAGAGGCATATAAGTTGATCAAGAAAAGGTTAAATTCCTCTTGGAAATGCTTGCACCTAGGATTATTAGTTAGATTAGATCATTGCAAGGAAAGTTATAGTCAATTTACAGATTTATCACACAACTAGTTGATAAGTGTCATCACTTAACACATCTGCTAGATAAGAACATTGCGTTTAGATGAGATGATAAGTGTCAGCAAGATTTTTAAAATTCTTAAGGATACTCTCATGTCCCCTCCTATCCTCATGCCACCGATTGAGGGAAATCCCCTACTTTTGTACATATCAAGGACAACTACAATAATAGGGGCACTCCTAGAAAAACAAGACTATGAAGGAAAATAAAGGGTCATCTATTACATCAATTGCACACTAGTGAGATACAAACTTAATTACAGTCCTATCAAGAATGTGTTTCTTGTCATAGTTTTTTACCTCACAAAAATTACAACATTATATGATCACTCATTAAACAAAGTTTGTAGAAAAAATTGTAAGGAAGTCAAGTAGCAGAACAACTTCCTACACTAACCTTGAGAGGAGGGTAATGCAAAAACTTTAATAGATCATTACAATAGTTAAAAAAACTTAACTAAAATAGACATAATAACATTCAAACCATAACATAGTGATTTACGTGGGGAAAACCCTTTCGGGAGAAAAACCCCACACTAAAAAAAGCCGCCCAATATATTATTCAACAATAAAAAATAGATTACAATATACTTGTAGAGAAAGCTCTTCACATGAGTACCACTAATCATAGATTCAGAGGCAACTCAATAGCCATAATACTCTTACACACAACCTCTATCTCATGCACCTCATATATAGGAGATACAATATAAGAAACCGTCAAACAATATTACAAAACCATGGGATAAAACCACCCAATAAGGTGTAGCCGACCTTATCTCCCTTATAGATGCCCTATGATGTATTAAAACACACATCAACATGTGTCCCCCCCTTTTACAACTCATTTATGTGTCTGACACAAATTATATTTCCTATTTTAGGAGTACAAACTTTCGGAGGCCATAACTTGCAAACCATGTGTCCGATTGACAAACCGTTTGAAGTGTTGAAAAGCTTGCGAAGTGATCTATTTCATCATAAACTGCTACAATATTTACACCCACTTTTAAAGTCATTTATGAGGGTCAAAAGTCCCCAAAATTAAGTTTAAACCTTTAATTGCACCCCTCCAAAACAAAAACTTTAATATCTTCAAAACTAGCTGCGATCTTGTGATGAAACTTTACCGAAATACTTATCTAACCAACCAAAAGCTTCTAGGAGAATTTCGCACCACTTCATGCTCAAATAAAAATTTACTATAAATAGCAACCTTGTGTAAATGCAAGGTTGAGACACCATTTTTCCCAACATTATCCCACTTGTTGAACACCTTGCAAGAGCAAAGGGAGTATCAACACAATGAATCAATTGCTAGGGGCCATAAGGCCCATAGACTCTGAAAAAAATCTAAACTTCTCATTGCTCACAACCTTAGTTAAAGAATCTATAACATTCATCAAAGTTTCTACCTTAACCAGCTTCACCCTACCATCTTCAACCATATCTCTGACAAAATGATACTGAACATCAATGTGCTTGGTCCGGGCATGAAATTTTGGGTTCTTAGCTAGGTAGATCGCACTCTTACTATCACAATAAATTGTCACGACTCCTTGTTTTATTCTAATTTTTGAACATATTCTCTTAAGCCAAATGGCTTCTTTACAAGCATGAGTAGCTGCCATATACTATGCTTCAGTAGTGGACAAAGAAAACACCGCCTGTCACTTACTCATCCAACTAATTGCACCACCAAATAAAGTAAACATATAAGCACTGGTAGATCTTGTGCTATCAATGTCACCTGCCTAGTCTGAATCCACATAACTATGAATATCAAGGGAAATCACGTCTTCAACCAAATTACCATGATAACACAAAGAATACTCCGAGGTACCCTTCAAATATCTGAAGACTCTCTTGACTGCATCCCAACGAACTCTACTAGGATTAGACATATATCTGGAAAGAACTCCCACTGCTTGGGCAATGTCTGGTCTATTATAGACCATAGCATACATCAAACTTTGAACTGCACACTGGTAAGACACTATGCTCATGTCTTCCATCTCCGATGGGGATGTAGGACAATCTACAATAGATAATTTTTTTCAACTGTAAAAGGAACACACAATGGTCTACAATCCTGCATGTTGAACCTCTGTAACACTGAATTCACATACTTACTTTGGCCTAGCCATAAATTTCTGTTCTCTTTATCTCTTCTAATTTCCATCCCAAGAATGTGCTTTTCTGCACCAAGATCTTTCATTTCAAATTTAACAGCGAGCTGAGAATTTAGTTCTGAAATCATAACTTTCCCTTTACCAATGAATAACATATCATCAACATACAATGCAATGTACAGGAAATGATCACCATCAAATTTATAATAAACACAATGATCTGATTTAGAATGCTCAAGTCCCAAACTCAACAAATACGTATCAAATTTATGGTACCACATCCTAGGAATATGTTTGAGGTGATACAGGGATTTCTTTAATTTACAAACCAAATTACATTTACCTTTTACCACATAATACTCTGGCTGTGTCATATAAATATCCTCCTCCAAATCACCATGAAGGAAAGCAGTTTTCACATCCATTTGCTCAACCTCTAAATCGTAAGCAACATCAATAGAAATCAAATAACTAATGGATGTCATTTTTGCAACAGGAGAAAATATCTCACCATAATCAACACCCTCAACCTGAGGGTAGCCTTTTTCAACCAACCTCGCTTTATAATTCTCAATGCTTCCATCTGAACAATTTTTTTTCTTGAACACCCAGTTACAACCAACATGTTTCCATCCTTCAGGAAATGGTACAAGATCCCAAGTGTCATTCTTTTTCAATGCTGCCATTTCTTCTTCCATAGCAGTCTTCCAAGATTCTACATTATTCATAGTTAATGCCTCTTCTACAGATTTGGGTTCATCCACATTAGTATTCAAAGAAAAAATACATCTCCAATCATCAAGTGGTTGTCTATGTCTTGTAGACCTTCGAACAAGCTGAGTTGGAGGTTCTTCCTCCTCTTATAAAGATTCAGAGCTAGATGAGCTCTCCTCAACTTCCTGCCTATCTCGAGGGGTCTCGATTCAACTCTTTTAGTTTTGGAAGGGAATTGAATCACATCTTCCTTTTTAGTCTGTTCTGGCTGAGATTTAACAGAATGAGACTTAATTTCTCTAAAAATAATACTTCTATTATGAATTACCTTTTGTCCAATAGGGTCCCAAAGCTTGTATCCTTTCATACCATAACTGTACCCTATGAAGATACATTTCACAACCTTGTTCTCCAACTTTGTTCACTTCTCCTTTGGCACATGTGCATATGCCTTGCAACCAAAAACTCTAAGATGTCTCAATGAAGGCTTGTGACCTGATCATGCTTCCATAAGTGTTTTATCAATAAGGGTTGATGTGGGAGACATATTAATCAGATAACAAGCAGTGACAACAACTTTAGCCCAAATGTTTTGTTACAAACCAGTGACACTTAGTATACTCCTAGCATTCTCCATCAATGTCCTATTCATTCTTTTTGCAACTCCATTCTGCTGTGGAGAATACAAAGTTATCTTTTGTCTGTTAATGCCATAGTCTTTAAAGAATCTATCAAAATCATTAGAGAAAAATTCACCACCATTATCAGTCCTCAAACAAAATATTTTTTTCAGTCTACAACTCAACCATTGCTTTAAATTCTTTAAATCGACTAAAAACTTCATATTTACTATTTAGAAAATATACCCATGTCCTTCTACTAAAATCATCAATAAATGAAACATAATATGTGGATTTTCCAATCGAAGGAACATCTATAGGACCAAACACATCAGAATGAATAAGATCCAAAACACCACAAGTTTTATGAGAACTTGAGTAAAGATGAACATGGTTTTGTTTTCCATAAATGCAATGCTCACAGAAATCAAAGTCAAGATTACAATCATTCAAACCTTCAAAAAGGTTTTTATTTTTCAAGGTCCCTAGACCCTTTTCTCTAATGTGGCCAAGCCTCTGGTGCCATAACATAGTCTTCTCTGCAAGTAACTTTGCTTCAGAAGAAAGAGCACTCTTAGGTACCCAAAATCTATTTCCATCTGTTGAAGGTGAAACCCTCAAATCTTCCACAGATTTACTATTTACAAAAGTGTTATTACACTCAATAGTGTATGCATCTAGCTTATACAAAGTGCTGAACTTGACATCTCTAGAAATTACCATAGCACCCTTAATCATCTTACATCTTGCTTTAGAAAAGACTACGTGCACACCCACATCTATCAATTTTCTTTGATAACAGATTCCATTTTAAACCAAAGATATGCAACACACCATTAATCCTTTTTATTATAGCATCAACAAACCTAATTCTAACTTTACCTCGACCAAAAATGTCTAAATGTGAATCATCACCCAAATACACCTTGCCTCCATTAAATACTTTATATTTAGAAAACCAATCTCTATTGGAAGTCATATGAAAAGATGCACCTGAGTCAATTAACTAGACATCATTACCTAGGCATGAGTCACCAAAGCTATAATGAATGCATCACCATCTTCCTTCTTAGACTCAGAATCAGAATCAAACTTCTCCTTTTTTCTTTGCAGTCCTTATGGATGTGACCTGGTTTATCACAATTCTAGAAAAATGACTTTGGTCTTTATAGGAGATTTCAATCTCCCTCTCGATTTGGACTTGTTGCACTTCTCATTATTCTTGCCTTTCTCCTTAGGTCTTCCATGTACAGTCACGACTTCCTTCGAACTGAGGGATACCTTCCTCCACATCTCTTCACCAAGTAGGGCACCCACCACATCTTCAGACTTCAAAACAACAAAAGTACTACCGATAGCCATAACAAGAGAACCCCACAAATCAGGCAAAGAATAAAGCAAGATCTGACATTTCTCCTCTTCATTCATATTAACACTGACAGATAATAATTCAGTCACCAACATATTGAATGCTTCCAAGTGGTCTGCAATTCATCCACCCTCTTCCATATTCAAGGAATACAATTTCTTTCTCAAGAAAATCTGATTTAATAAAAATTTTGCTTGATACATTTCACCAAGCTTAGTCCATAGCTTCTTTGCAGAGTTTTCTTCATGGACATTGATCAAAATAGAGTTTTCCAGGAACAATGTAATTAGAACCTTGACTTTTCGGTCCATAACATCATACTGAGTTGGCGCAATAGGATCTAAGGGTCTTTGGACATTCGCATCAATAACATCCCACAAATCTTGATCTATTAGCAGATCTTCCATCTTTAGCTTCCACATCTCAAAATTCATTCCATTAAATTTTTCCACCTCTATTTTCCCTAACGAACTTGCCATCTAAAAATTCCCGCAACAAGATCAAAACGTATCTTCTGCACAAGCTCCCACTCAAATCTGGATTAGTTCAAAAAACCCAACAACCCACAACTAAAACCAAAGGTGATCAAGCTCTGATACCACTTGTAAGGAAGTAAAGTAGTGAAACAACTTCCTACACTAACCTTGAGAGGAGGGTAATGCAAAAACTTTTACAGATCGTTACAACAATTACAAAAACTTAACATAAATAGACATAATAACATTCAAACCATAACATAGTGATTTACATGGGGAAAACCCTTTCGGGCGAAAAACCCCACACTCCGAAAGCCATCCAATATATTATTAAGCAATAAAAAATAGATTACAATATACTTGCAGAGAAATCTCTTCATAGGTTTACCACTAATCAGAGATTCAAAGGTAACTCAATAGCCATAAGACTCTTACACACAACCTCTATTTCATGCACCTCATATATAGGAGATACAATACAAGAAATCGTCAAACAATATTAAAAAAACCATGGGCTAAAACCACCCAATAAGGTGTAGTGATGCAATACAAAAACTCCTTTCTTCTGACTAACAATATTCAACACACAGAAAACCCTTTCAGAGACTCTCAACTACAAATTCAACAGTCAGATTACAACAAAAAAAACTTATATGCTCATCAAATTAGCAACCATAATTGTAACTATAGCTATCCTATATCCCTCTCGGGTCCTCACACCAAGTTTCAAGGTGTTCTGACAATCGAATCAAGGAGAAATTGTCAAAATTCTTGTTAGAACCCTAGTTAGCCTAGCTACTAGATGACCCCGTGAACAATCTACAAAATCTTTTTTAACAACTTAGAATTTCAAATCATTGGCGAATGGAAGATAATACACCACTATACACCCATGTGTGCTCACTTAAACAATTTGAATCCAAACAACAATATGCAAATATAAAATTGAGCAAATTATAGAAATAGAGTGAATTACAAAAAATAAGCTTCCAATTCAGTGCCAATGATTTCAAATTTGAAAAAATAGTTACAAAATTACTTTGTAGAATTCTCTTCATTCTCCTCCTCTCCCTTTCTCTATCTGTTGCTCATACAATTTATACCAAATTTGAACTTTCCTGCAGTGACCTTTGGCTGCCTGACTATTCAATTTACTAATCTAATAAATTGCTGTCGAATACAGGTGTCAGAATAGCAATGTCGAGCTGATAGACCAACGATGGGTACCGATATCAAAATAAAAACTGCGATCATGACTTTTGATCTCCCATCTAAATAACTCTTCAAGGCGGAAATTCCAGTAATCCTAACAAAATAAACTACCCCGATATCTGATTTTGGTATAGCTTATGCTGAACAAGACATGTGGATGCCTATCAGAATAACCCATTCAAGTCGGCTAAACAATATTGTGCAATCCCAATAGTGTAAACTATTTTGATGACAACCTTATCGGATTAACTATTTCGATGACAAATTTTTACCATAATGACATTTTATCGGTATAACTTATCCCGATGACAAAAATGACAACATTTTGAGCAACTTTACAAATTTGAAAATCATGACTCCAATTTGACAAACAAACCCCCCAAAAATGAAACAACATTACAAATGGTCTCAATAAACCCTATTGAATCAAAATAGACCTAACCCTAACTCCTAAGACTCAAAACCTATTTACTAGACTCCAGGTGCTCCTGCACCATGTAGCCGACTTTATCTCCCTTCTAGATGCCCTATGATGTGTTAAAACACACATCAACACATGTCCCTCCCTTTTACAACTCATTTATGTGTCCGATATAAATTATATTTCCTATTTCAATAGTACAAACTTCCAGAGGCCATAACTTGTGAATCATGTGTCTGATTGACGAACCATTCGAAGCATCAAAAAGATCGTGAAGTGCTCTATTGGCTCGTAAAATGATACATCATTTATGCCCACTTTTTAGGGTGTTTTGGAGGGTCTAAAGTCCCCAAAACTAAGTTTAAACCTTTTATTGCACCCCTCCAAAATAGAAACTTTAATATCTTCAAAACTAGCTGTGATCTTGTGATGAAACTTTATCGGCATGCTTATCTAACCAACAAGAAGCTTCTGGGAGAATTTCGCACCATTTCGTGCTCAAATGAAAAATTACTATAATAGTAACCTTGTGTAAATGCAAGGTTGAGACACCATTTTTTCCAACAAAAAATTATCCCCTAAAGTATTTACTCAATAAGTCAACTCTCATAGGAAGATTAGAAAAATGGGTAATGATTCTTAGCGAGTTTGACATTGAGTATGTTGAGAGAAAGGCCTTTAAAGGACAAGATATTAAAGATCAACTCATAGATGCACCCATGATTGATGATCATTGATTGACTTCTAAATTTATAGATGAGTCCATCCCATCTGTCACAACTTCAAAATTATGGTAGCTATATTTTGATCGATCCTTTACACAACAGGGAACAAGAGCATAATTCCTCTTTGTCACACCACAAGAGGATTGTATTCCAAAATCTTATAGGTTTGCATTTCCTTGTACACATAATGTAGCAGAATATGAGGCACTTACTATAGGTGTTATAATTGCAGTTCAATGGAGGATATAATAGCTTCAAGTTTTGGTGATTCCTAGTCAGGGAAAACTTTAAGAACCCCCCCCCTTAGACAAGGTGTAAAAATCTGGTGAAAGGTGCATAATTGCCAAGGAAAATATTAATTTTATTGGCAAAAGTTTGCAGTTTACGGAGAAAAAATAATAATCTCCATTGGCGAATCATTCGTGATCGCTCAAAGTTTGTGAAAAATCCTGGTGAATTGTAATGTGTTTAAACCCCCAAAAAATATTTGCATGGGCAAATTGTAATGTTTTTAAAACCAGAAAAAATATTTGCATTGGTGATTTCAATCTATTTTCAAACCATAAAAAAAAAATATTGGCAATTTCAACCTATTTTCAAACCATAAAAAAATATATTGGTGATTTCAACCTATTTTCAAATCATAAAAAAAATATATTGGCGATTTCAACCTATTTTCAAACCATAAAAACAATATATTGGCGATTTCAACCTTTTTCCAAAACGTAAAAAAAGAATATTGGCACCTCAGCAATCTCCGTCACGTCATTAAAACATGTGGCACACATTCTTCATCCCTCTGCCTGAAAGACTACCCATTAGAAAATCTCACGACCTGGTGACAAGCCCTTACGACTCTATCTCTAGCTCGCAAGATGAAAATGCTAAGCCTTCATAACTTCGAGAGCTAGCGACTGAGGGCAACTGAACTACCACTCACCAATTGTCGACCTCAAAATGTTAAGTCCTCGTCACCACAACGACCTGAAGATAGTGGTAACTTTAACCCTTGTCGCTTACTCACCAACATATGACTATTTATCTCTTAACTGCTAGCACTTCACTTGCAAGCTCATGGCTTGATCACGTGTTTAGACATTTAACCTCATGAGCTAGCAATAACCATAAAACTTAACCACAAACTGTCTAGTCTCTAGCTCGCGACCTAAAAAATTCTAACATTAAACAAACATGAGAGCTAGCGACAACTATATGAAATGAGTTACTCACTAACTCTCAGGGCTATAATGCATGACATCAGACCAACTTGAGACCTCGCGACCAAAGCAATTTCATTAACAATCTCCAACTTGCTAACATAAAATGCTAACACCCAATACGCTAGAGACCTCGCGATGTAAACCCAAACCAACTTGCCGCTAGCTCGCGACTTGATCACCTCTTCAGACATTTAACCTCGCGAACTAGTGATAACCATAAAACTTAACCACAAACTGTCTAGTTGCTAGCTCGCGACCTAAAAATGCTAACATTGAACAAACATGAGATATAGTGACAACTATATGAAATGACTTACTCGCTAACTCTCGCGGCTATAATGCATGACATTAGACTAACTCGAGACCTCGTTACCAAAGAAATTTCATTAACAATATCTAACTCACTAACATAAAACACAAACACCCAAAAAGATAGAGACCTTGAGATTTAAACCCAAACCAACTTGTCGCTAGCTCGCGGCTTGATCACGTCTGCATACATTTAACCTCGCGAGCTAGCGATAACCATAAAACTTAACCACAAACTATCTAGTCACTAGCTCGAGACCTAAAAATGCTAACATTAAACAAACATGAGAGCTAGCGATAACTGTGGTGGCAAGCTAATATGCACAAGGAATTTTTAAGGCTTGGATGCTGACTCATTCCCGAGGGACATAATTTGAAGGTTTCTCCCGAGTCAAGGCTGATTAGACAAGAAAGGATGATGATTTCAGAGGCATAAAAGGATTGGATAACTTTTGAGTTAGAGATGGGAGATGAAGGATTTCTCTGAGAAATCAGAGGTTGCTTGTTGTCAGGGATTCTAAAGCATAATTTGTAGAATCAAGGAGGAATAAAATCAGAACAAAATCATTCACATAAGATGATCCTTAGCAGGATGCAGTGGATTTGATAGGCATGACTTCTAGAGTCCATATCTGGCAGGGGGAGTTGAAAAGCACCAAAACAATTATTTTTCACATCAATGAGCATCACCAGATGAAGTGTTTAAAATTTATAAATACAATGGGGTGGTGACTTAACTGGTAGAAGAGAAAAGAAACCTTTTTTATTTTCTGAGAGTGGTTTTTTCCTCAAAAAGGAAGATGACGTTTGAGTAGGATCGTGCATGGAGTTGTTGTGTGCTCTGTGATACCGGATGGGTATTTTTTTTTCCTCCTATGTGAGTTTGTTTATTGTCAGAGGGGTTGTGAAAGTTAAAAGGATTTCCAGAGGGGGCATGAAAGCCTTTTCTTATCAAGAAAGGCCACGCATGGCACATCCTCTTCTTCTACTCTGCCATTGGATGGTAGGGGGTTCGAAGAAGGAGCCCACAAAGGAATGAAAGAAGGATTTGTTTGGGTAGGGAGTGGCAACCAGTCATCTTTGTGATGACCCCTCCCCAACATATTATGTTTACCCTAAAGCTCCTCTTTTCACTTTACATCTTGTAACTTCAGGTACCCAATGGAGTAAGGAACTGATCACAAGTTATAATTTGTTTTCAATTTCACTGATGAATCACTATAATTTGTTGAATATCATAATACATTTCTTTTCATTTCTATTATTGTCTATTCTACACGTCTCATGCTCCGATTAGGTTGAGGATCACTAGAGGACTTTCCATCCTTGAGCATTCTCCCTGTCGTTGAGCCCTTATATGAGGTCATCTGCCTTATTTTAGTGAATATTTGAGTGTGGTGCAGAGATCATAAAATTCGCTAAAGGGATCACCCTTTTGGGTTGTGCAGAGCCCAACGTGTAGAAGGATTTACAGAATCCTTATTAGTTGGTCCAAGTTCTTGAGGATTTTAATAGTTCAAGTTGGCTTCTCCATAGATATTTGAAGAATTAGCTTGATTTTTGCCTCTTACAGTGTAAACCCATTTGAGAACCAAATTGGAAGGTCACTTCTTTTGTGACATCTCCATATTGATGCAAGTATCATGGTATAATAGACTATATATGTGATCTCTTATTGAGACAATGATCATATAAAAAAGCAAACATTCTCATCCACAACGAATCAACTATTATATCAATTGAAGGATCACTTCTATTGTGACATCTCCCTATTTTTATTACTTATGGAGGTTGTACTTATTCACAACTCATTGATTTGACACAAAGGAGATAAATAAGCTGCAAATCATATTTGTGTTGATATTATATAATCACTTCCATCATAGAATGTTCAGAGATTCACAATTTGCAACTCAAAGACTCGAAGAACACTATTCATACTTCTATATTTCTATATAAAATTACAAATAGTTACAAAATACTCATATTACCATGTATCTTTCCTATCAATGACTAAGACCTTTGACTCATTAAACCTAGACTTTAAAAAATTTCTTAGCCCTTCCTAAGTGATCATGGTATTCCTTTTATAACCAAGGAATGCAAACAAGCTACCGATCACTTAGGAAACTGGAAACTGGAGTAGCAACTGAAACTCTGACTTGACACCTTTGTCTATGGGTATTCAGGATAATGTCTTTAACTCAATGAAGGTCATATGAAACTGTCACAACAAAATCAAGATGCCTTTTCAAACACTTATCCTCCCTATTAGCATCGCTCAGGTGCTAGGTCATTCTACTCCTCAGAACAGACAAAAACAAAATAATCATTCAAATTTCAGTTTGGGCCCTTTTGCCCTTGTTCATAATTATTTCCCATTTGGCTACTTCCTTATCTGTAGGCCAGGAAAACTTCTTAACCTCCTCTAACTGTCCAACGAACTCATTCCACCGAGCATCAGTTACAACCTGTGCATCGGCAACAAACTTTAAAAAATCCACCCCAGCCTTGTATAGTGCGTCCAACACTTCATTAAAACCAAGAATATCTATGTCATTACCTAGGTGGAGTAAAGTCTTTGTATTTTCTACTATCATCTCCAATTCATATTTCCAAACATCCAATTGCTTCAGATTTCCCTCTTTGTCATATATAGCAGGAACGAAAACACTATAGACATCAACGAATTTATGCGGTTTTCCCTTTATTATCTGGTCATTGCCCTTGAAAAATGAAAACAAAGAGTTCACAGTGCCTACAATCTCCTTGGTGTCAATTATTTTCTTTGGTAGGTCATCCCTTTAAACTATAACAGCTTCCAATTTATCCATTAATCTGTTCCTTCCTGACCACACATTGAATAATGGTTCCAAAAATGAAATGGTAGAAAAACACACATCACCAGGTTCTTTTAGAGAAATGTGAAAGTTATGAACATCTTTAATTTGACCTTTTAACATATCAATTCTATGTTCGAGAACCTCCAATAGAGAAAACACCCCTTTCTCATTGTTTGTTTCCTCCAACATCTCTATCCTCCGAGTATACTCCTCAAGCTTAATCTTGATCTGGTCAGGAAATGCAACCTCAGTAGAAACAAGAACAAACTCCTCAGGTACATTGGTGGCAACATCCACCATCTCTGCAGTATGGCCATGAGATGTACTCTGCATATTGGCCAATTTTTCAGTTAGCTCCTTGATTTGATCCTTTATCGCTGCACTCTTCATTATATCTTCTTCATATTTCTTTGAAATTGCAACTATCTCCTTATATGTTTCAACATTTCTTTTCTGCAAGTCCACTATTTTAGCTTTATTCATATAGGAGACATGCGTCATTAAATCTGCAATTTCATTATCCCCAGTATCTTGCAGATTATAAATTAATCTATCTCCCCTTCTCTCTCCTTGAATATTCATGAGATGGGGCTTCTGTGTGGCAAGGGCAAGTGACCAGATTGTAAGTCTCTTGGATTTGGGATCAAATTTTGATCCTCTTACAAAATATCCTACATCAACCTCTGATCCGAAAAGAGGATCTGATTGCCTTTTGATTTGATCAATAATGAAGGTGGAGTGAATGTCCAACCTGGGAAACAACAACATTCCACTATTTTCTACAAGGAATCTTTCTTGTTCCACCATTAAATCCTCACTGTCAGGATCATACAGCTGGAGAGCTTGAACAATTTGTTCATTTTTCTCTTTACCTCCCTCTCCCAAATCCAATTCTTTTCTCAATTCATTCTGCTTAAGTTTGATTAGGAAAAATTTGAACTCATTTGTTTTTATGAAAGAACCATCTTCCATAAAAGACTTTGATAGCATAATCCTTTCATCCATGTGAGTAGCCAGAGGTAAATCCACCTCTCACACTTCTTCTTCAGCTGGCTTATCCCTAAGCCTCTGTCTGATATCTTGAAAGTATTTACCTTTCTCAACAACCACTGGCTTGTCAGAGTCCTTCCTTACCAATGCTCCCCATTGTTCAACCTTCTATCTTTTCACAGGTGGTTCCCTCACAGATTCTACCTCATCACCACTCTCAACAATGTCAACATCTATTATGAACTGATCAATAAGGGTATTGCCTTGAGAGGACAATTCATCCTCTAGTTCTTGTGGCTCCTTTTGTCCTGGCATTTGAGCCATTAATTCCTCATAAGCATTGAGCATCTTCTCCATTCTTTCCAAATAACCCTCTTGATGATAAAAACCAATGAAAGGGGTCGCTCTCTTTGAATTCTTGTTCTAACCTCATCAAATTACCCCATTTCCTTCTTCTCTCTTGCACAATAGTCCTTTTTGTCAAATTCCTAACTACATCCTCTTCATCAAGAGGCTCATGATGTTTCACTTGTACCCAAGGTGTCATTCTCTTTAAAGCAAGTTTCATAAACTGCTCAGGGTCACAAAACCTAGAATAAGCAGTTACCATTCTGTATTCTTTTAACCAGTTATTAATTTTATCTAAGGCTCTTTTGCCAATGGTAAAGTCAGGAACTACCCGCAACCTAGGAAAAAAATTGCCCTTTATGTGAGTTAATAAATATTCTTTATCAACTACAATGAGCTGCCAAATGAATTCAATTATGGCTAATCTCATTGGAACAAATTTTGGTATAATGTGTCGGGGTTGAGGACACCCATATTCCCTCATGATAGTAAAATTATCGAAGAAATAAAAATCCCCTCAGTTATGAGTAATGGGCCAATCAGGGATAAACTGTTGTGGCCTCAAAAGCCTCCTCACACCTAGGATAAATCTTTCTTTCTTTGTTCCTAACATATATGTGATAGGTAAAACAATCCAATTTTTAAAATAAAGAAAAGAGGAATCACAAGAACTACTATTCCACACCTGTGTCCACTTTTGTACTGGCATAGGTATGCCAAAATCCACTCTTTCCAGTACCAATTCTTTGTCCATCTTGTCCGCATTGTATTACAAAATCAGGTGCATCAATATGGAATAATGTTTGAAATTAATGATAGAAGCATTCTTTTGGATCTCCACCAAGGCATCATGGATGTGCTGCACCAAATATCCCACATAATCATAATCTGTATTGACTTCTGGGTGTAAGAATGTTCATTTCCATCATTAGAAGCTCAACTAGCATCATACTACTCCCATCCATCCCCAACATGTTACATAATCCATAAACTATGCACTTCATATAGAAATGGAAAGTACTCAAATCAAATGACTCCTCCACATTGTCAGGAATTAGAATCAGAGACCAACTGCCAGACCTAGGCATGTATCGGGAAATTGTGTGCTTCTTCAGAACATTCTTATGATTCTCATAATCCTACTTTTCTCTCTCTAGGTCTATATCCGTGCAAGTTGCACCAGATATCTGGAAAGATTCAACAAAACTGACCCTATTGATGGTAACTAGGGCAAATTTATCCTTCTTTCGAATTACCCCAGTTATAGGGCAATATGCCTTTGCTAACTCTCTAACCAGGTCTACATCCATGCATACATCAGGCACAACCAGTTTAGCCATGTTCAAGTCCCAAGGATTATACATGGGCACTCCCTTTACCTTGTTGTTCCAGAAGTATGAAAACTAGATAAGCGCCAAAAATATCAGGGGTCTCCGGGTTTCTACACTGGTTGCATGTGTCTTTCCAGGTATACTCATTCATGGACAACCCATTAGATGTCCATGGAAGCAATTCAATAAATTCTTCTGAGTATTTCAACTCTTTGATTGATTTCCTCCCTGATGCCTGAGAATTGCTGCTACTCATCGCTCTACTCATCTTCTTAAAGAACGTAACTTCAAATTCTGCACAATTACAACTATACCAGAGAACTTGACACCTTCACAAGCTACAACCCTAGGGCCTACAACTTGTAGTTGTAGAGAGAAAGCTACCACTCACACCGTCAACACTCGGACCAAAGTTCATAAATCATTGTGAGTGTGCAAAATACTCAACACAATCCTCCCTTTATAATTTTTTGCCATCATCTCGGCCATCATCTCGGCCATTAATGCTCATGCATTTGGCCATTAAAAATTAAAAATTGTAAACTAGGCTAGTAGCCATAAAAATAATAATGTCATAATGAGTTGTGTGCAAAATTTAGAAACTATCTTAGAATGAAATTTTACTTTAGTATTTACTCAGCAAAAGGCACCAAAACAATCCACATGTCAATTCGTCATTTGTCTCGACCCTTTGTTTCCATACACCTTAGCAATCCTCATCAAGTCATTAAAACATGTGGCACACAGTTGTCAACCCTCTGCCTGAAAGACCGCCCATTATAAAATCTTGCGACCTAGCGACAAGCCCTTATGACTCTATCTCCAACTTGCAAGCTAAAAATGCTAAGCCTTCATAACCTCAAGAGCTAGTGACTGAGGGCAACTAAACCGCCACTCACCAATTCTCGACCTCAAAATGTTAAGTCCTCGTCATAACAATGCCCTGGAGATAGTGGTAGCTTTAACCCTTGTCGCGTACTCACCACATAAAACTATTTATCTCTTAACCGGTAGCACTTCACCTCTTAAGCTCACCGCTTGATCACATCTTCAGACATTTAACCTTGCGAGCTGGCGATAACCATAAAACTTAACCACAAACTGTCTAGTCGCTAGCTCCTAACCTAAAAATGATAACATTAAACAAACATGAGAGCTAGGGACAACTATATGAAATGAGTTACTCGCTAACTCTCACAGCTATAATGCATGCCATTAGACTAGCTCAAGACCTCGTGACCAAAGCAATTTCATTAACAATCTCCAGCTCGCTAACATAAAATGCTAACACCCAGAAAGATAGAGACCTCGCAATGTAAACCCAAACCAAATTGTCGCTAGCTCATGACGTGATCACCTCTTCAGACATTTAACCTCGTGAGCTGGCGATAACCATAAAACTTAACCACAAACTGTCTAATCGCTAGCTCACGACCTAAAAATGTTAACATTAAACAAACATGAGAGCTAGCGACAACTATATGAAAGGACTTACTCGCTAACTCTCGCGGCTATAATGCATGACATGAGACCAACTCAAGACCTTGCAATAAAAGCAATTTCATTAATATTATCTAGCTCGCCAACATAAAACACTAACACCCAAAAAGCTAGAGACCTCATGATTTGAACCTAAACCAACACTCACTAATTTGCCACTTAAAATGTTAAACATGAAATTGATCCGCGAGTTAGAGATGAAACATAAAACATGTCTAACCGACCGTTTGACCACCCTTGACGTTGACATGGACAAATAAAGAGAGGACAACTCAGATTTTCAATGCACGACAACTAGCCAATGAACATAAAAAACAAACACAAAAACCTAATCGCCATGAACATGACCAAAAATCAAGAAAAGACACTTCCATAAAACCAGAGGATAAACCCATGACATGAATCGAAGCTTGACATGACTTAGCCAAAAAAATTGCAGTCCTAACAGGTGTCATCCTTGAAGTCAGACAAACTTTGTCTAGTCTTCCCGATATGAACGGTATTGGGGATTTTTGAATTTGGAAAATTTGAAGAAGGGAATACATTATATTTTAAGATGAAGATTATGATCACAAAAGACATTTTGAGTCTTGGAGTTGGCATTTTGGAAAAATGGAAAAAATGTTGTTCTAACATCATGTTAAGCATTTAACGTAGAAAGGTTCTAACAGTTATGCAATATAAATAATTTTATAGATCTTGTGACACAAATTGTTGCATTTCATGTTAAGCATAATGTGGAACCAATTTACCAAAAAAATATATATTCAAGAATCAAACTTCATGCAGAACTAAATATATTCTCTTAGCTCTAAGAGTCAAGACTCTAAATTTCTTAAACTAGAACTAAAATATATAGTAACAATCAACATGCAGTTACAAACAACTATTAGAAACTAAATTCTAATTGTTTACTAATAATTAAAATTCACAATTAAAAATATGAAATAAGTATCCATTCTGATTGACAATTTCAAGGAATACAATATAAAAATTCACCAACAACAACAATAGTTTTGTTACTTTTAAATTGTAATAACTAATATGACTCAAGAAGTGCAGTATAAATACCTAAAAACTGACTACTAATTCACTTTAGTGACTTAGTTTGGACTGAGGGACTCTGAGGCTTCTACATCCCAAATGGACTCAAGATCCTGAACCTGACTAGTACTAATAGGTCCATCTTCATTCTGAGTCAGGTATTCAAAAATTTCTTCATCTTCAATTTCATGCTTACTCTGAGTCTGAGATCCATCATTTGTCTCAGCAATAGCACTAGCACCACTAGCTTTTGAAGTGTTGTACAACCCTCATCTTTCGCGCATGTAATCCCAGATTGCTAGTGCCCTATCATAAGGAAAATCTCTGACATTATATTGAGTTACAAACAACCTCAAGCAAGTTTCCAATTTTTTGTCTAGTTTGTTTCTGATCTTTGATTTCAAAAGCCCTAATGCACTAAAAACTCTCTCATCTTTCACCGATCCCAATATCATTGTTTGACATAAATCGACAAGTTTAAAATATTCTGGTATTAAAGTATGCAATACTTCATTCTGATCTATCCTTTTCCAAAGCCTTGTTATTGATCCAAGTTCAAATGAATTCTTTAAGTATTCCAACTACTGTTTCATACACAATGCAAAGTGTTTACATTATTTTTTAAGATGATTTCAATTTAAAATTCCTTCTATTGGCTGTCCATTGCAATATGCATCTTTTGAAAATGTCAATATCAATTCCTCTAGTTTTTTATGAAACACCTTTGTGTCATTTGGATTATCTCCAAATGAATGCCAAAATTGAGGATACACACAACCCATGGCTTCAAGTATTTCTTCTCAAGGGAATCTTTCACGAATCTCAGTTGAAAGTACATATGCAATAGACTTCAAATTATCACTAACAGATTTAACAATCCTGTCAAAATCTTCCTTTTTAACTGGTAGTGCTCTACCTCGCTTGTCTATCTTAGATTGGTGCATTGGTATCTGAAATCCTTTTACGAAGGCACATAACTCATTTTTTGCATTGAAATGTAAAAAAATTTCAGCATGATTCAAATCTGTAATTATCTGCCACCTAAAAAATTTTGGGCTTCACCCTATTAGATCTGAATATAGACTATCCAGGGCCAAGCATGTCATTTTACATAGAGTGCTATACTCATTGATATACATAGTTCTGTATTGGGCTTTATTAACAAGTTTTTTCATTGAATCCACCATGGGAAGAAGACTAGCTAAAGTCAACAAAGTCTCTATATCACTTAACTTATGTAAGAGATCAGGAGCTTTGTCTACTATGAGGCATTGCTCATACATTAGTCCGATCAAGGATTGATATTTAGTTAGAACTCATTCCGCTGGTTCATGCAAGGATATCCATCCGGTCTCAACATCCCTGAGAAGCTTTTTTCCTGCTGTTACTCCCTCAACAAAAATCTAAAATTCTGCAAAATGTTTAGGACTTTGACAAAAGTATGAGTGGAGCTTGTGGACTAGATCTTCAACTTTTGACACTGTAGAGAAATTGCTTACAATTCTATATGCTAAATTCATTTGATGGGTCATGCAGTGAATTCCAAGCATGTATGGTGCAATACTAGTTTGTAATCTTGAGTAAAGACCGGTCATTTGACCTTGCATTACTACATCTCCATTAGCTCCAACACACACCAATTTCTTGGAAATTGTCAAGTCATCCATATCAACAATTTCATTCAAAGATTTTTTAACTTCCAAATATGAATTTTATGTTGTTGAATTGCCCCTCATTTTACGAACACAGAGTAGATGAGCTTGGTGGACGTGTTCTTTTACGATATACACATGCATACAGACCCAAGCAGTGTTATCTACCACAATAACTTCATCTATGGATAATGAAATGAATTTTGACTCTTTTACACTTTCCTGTAAATTTTGCTTTTCCACCTCAGCGAGACAATTTGCCATTTCTCATCCAGCGTTTATTGACCAACGTGACATAGGTGAGGAACATTCAAAAAAGATAATAAATTACTATATTCTAGGAAATCTTTCAAAGGATGCCCTCTCGACAAAATATGAAAAATAACACTTATTTGAATAGTCTTTGCTAGGTTTGCATCTTTCACTGCATGTTCTAGCCCAGCCTTGATTGTATTTCCACTATTACCAATCAGTGTCATTTTGTGGTTATGCTCTTCATATTCTGCAACATACTTAACATGAAGGCATTCTTCCTTTGATTTCCATCTTACTACTAGTGTTTCCTTTCCGTCTATGATCTGTTTTTCATAAACCTTACCAATATGCTTTTCTATGGTGTCAAGCTTTAGCTGCAATTTCTTCTCTCTTTTAGTTTCCCAGCTACAAATATTACACCTGCATTCTATTGGTTGTTCATCATTGTTTGGGACTGGTTCAATGAATGGGTACTTTTAATCAAGCTTAAAGCTCCTTGTCATTTCCCACTCCCACCCCATTTTTACTTTTCTTTTTCTTTTCTTCCTACCAACATCATCTTCAGTGCTAGCATTTTCATCCAAGTGAATTATCTCATTGTGGGTATCCCTTACAACATCTTCTCCCATGCCGGTATTGTCATCCTCATTTGACACATTTAACTCAATGACAATCACACCTTGTGGTGGTGGTGAGCTACTGTGAATGGCTTATACAACTGTAGAAGTTGATGGACTAGAAACTTTGCCAATTCCATAGTAAGACTTTATGGCAGTATCTCTAAGTTTTGCGCATTTTGATGGCCTCCCAATCCCTTCACCACCCTGAGGATTCTTACCCTTTTCTGGCCTCCCAATCCCTTCACTTCTCTGAGGAGTCTTACCCTTGTCTAGCCTCCCAATCCCTACACTGCCTTGAGGAGTCTTAACCTTGTCCGACCTCCCAATCCCTTCACCGCCCTAAGGAGTCTCACCCTTGTTTGACATCTCAATCCCTTCACCACCCTGATGAATCTCGCCATTGTCTGACATCTTTACCTCTCACTACGAATTAAAACTAATACTATGAAATATGAATAAATGATTACTCACCTTTACGTTTTCTCAATTCTCTGAATCAGGAATCAGGAATGCTTGGGCCTGTGTTGTAGGATTGCAACTCTGGCCATCCACCCTACAATCAACTTCAAGGTTCCAACTCAAATTGCACAATGCGAATCGAGAGCTCCCAAATTTACTAATTAGACACGAATAAATTGTAAGGAAGACTGTTTCAAACTTTCAATTGTATTTATATCAATCCATGATTCCATTTTTGGTGAATTTCGTGGGCTTTTTAAAATGCATCTTAATGGCTCTCCGATTTGTTTGTAGGTGTCATACTCTATATGCATTTGAATTTGGCAAAATGGGTCCTCTAATGCTTATAATGTTTTAATTATTATTGGTGAATTGGGTCTCATTATGCTTAACGTAAAATTTAACAATTGGCAAAATAGGTCAGCACGTGCAATGAAGATTTAATTAACCATTGGCGAAATAGGTCTTGGGTACAGTGTCATGTTACTATTTCTGGCATATAAGGGAGGTGATCTAATACCCACATCCGAGTGATTCCAAGTGAATATAACAGGCATCCATGTGAAATAGTATGTGGTCAATGGCGAATCTGAAATACATTGGACCATTAATGCCAAAATTCTGGGCGATTTGACCACCCATTGTCCAATACTATTTGCCAATTCTGGGAAAATAGAATCACAGAATTCGCCAAAAGGTGAAGATTCGCAACTAAAAAATACTTTGTTCCCAGTTGGTTATTTGGTAAACAAATAATGATTCTTAGACAAAAGATGCAAAGTTGATGCCTTATAAGAAGATGGTTGATGATTTCAAGAAATATTTCATTGGGATAATTTTTGAGTAAATTTTGAGGGACAACAATAGATATGTTGATGTCATGGTCACCATTGCTTCTTTTATTGATATGCCACAAAATGCAATCTGTTACGTGTTTTTGGTAGATCATCTCTTGGTCCCTGCATATGATATCCCTCCATTCAAGATTATATGTATCATTGGTCATGATTCCCCTCTATACGGTGACATCTACACCTACTTTCATAGTAACACACTTCTCCCCAACTTATCCAACAATGAGTATCACACCTTCATCCACTAAACATCTTGTTATGTAATAATTATCGATACTCTTTACCGTAGAGGTCTTGATGGTACTCTCCTAAGATTTCTAGAGCATGAGGAAGTTCAAACAACATTGCATGAGGTACATGAGGGTATATGTGGGGCTAACTCTAGTGGTCCAACTCTAACCAAGAAACTAATAAGGATTGGTTATTATTGGCCCACCATATAGAAGGATTCCTATCAATTTGTCAATAAATGCAGCTAGTATCAAATACATGGAGATTTGATACATGTGCTAGTACAAGAGTTACAATCAATCGCAATACCTTGGTCCTTTTATTAGTGGGGACTCAATCTCATGGGTAAGATTCACCCTCCATCTTCTAATGGCCATAAGTTCATCATCACTGCTACTAAATATTTCACAAAGTGGATTGAGGTTGTTCCCCTTACACAAGTAACCGACAATAAAATCACCACATTTATCCCCATTTACATCATTCGTTGGTATGGTGTCCCTATCTCCACCATCACAAATAATGGGTGTCCTTTCAAAAATCAGGATACTCATGAACCTTGTGATATAATCCACATTCAACACCATTTCTTCACCCCATATTATCTCCAAGGAAATGGTTAAGTTGAGGCGTCTAACAAAACCATTTTGAAAATCCTTAAGAAGACAATCAACAACATTGATCGTGATTGACATATCCAACTTAATCCCGCCTTGTGGGCATACCGCACAAGCATCCACACTACCAGATGTGCAACACCATATTCACTTTTTTATGAATCCTACCATCTTACCCATTGAGGTCAAGTTGCCATCCTTGCAAGTCTCCTTGCATGATATTATTAATGATGAGGAATACCGAGTCTCTTGACTTCAACATCTTGAGTAGCTAGATGACTGTCAACAACATGCTTTCAATCTCCTCAAACAATATCAACAATGCATATGTCATAGTTATAATCACAAGGTAAAATCTCACACATTTGAGTTGGGAAATCTGCTTCGTAAGGAAAATCCTAGAAATCAGTAGGATTGAGAAAACAAGGGAGAATTTGAACCTAACTAGCAAGACCCTTATATTATCACTGCAATCTATGAATCTCAAGCTTTTCGATTGGGTACTCTTGAAGGTGAACCACTTGAAGATCATATCAATAACATGCACTTTTCACAAGTTTTATACTTAGTCCTTCAAATAATCTCTTATATATCACAAAAAATACAAAGAAATAAAAAATATCAAAAATACAAAAAAATGAATAAATATATCATAAATATAAAAAACTAAAAAAATTAAAGAGAAACAATTTGTCCTCTAGTGAAAACCACTTCGGTGGCACCTTGGGAAAATACCCTAGTGAAAACTAGGCAACCGACGCCATGTGTAATTACTTTACTCTCTCCTTTAGGATTCTACACAGTCACATTTGCTAATCTGTCAATTTATAAGAAAATCCCATTTCCCATCATTTTTTGTTATTGCTTTACCATTTGAGGTTCATCCCAACCATCCATAATATATCTTTTCTCACCATTCTTAACCCATTATAAATAGGTCCTATACCTAACTGGGTGCATCTCCTCGACCTAGTGTTGGAATTGGATACTTATCACCCCTTGTTATGAGGAATTTCATTATCTACCTTCCTACACACTCACAATCTGTAATAAAGTTTCACCTGCATTAGCTATCTCCAATAAAATTTCCATCCTTTGCAATAAAACATCAATTTTTGAGATTCAAACATGATCAAATACACTCATGCAACATTGGATGTAAACCAAATCATAATCTGACAAGGACTCATAATATCAGGGTCATTGGATCAATTTTCTTAATGAAGATACAATTAACTTTGATATCTGACGGTGATGTGTTTGAAGGTTTATGTAGTGGCATGGATGAAAAGATGGGTCACAATCTAGAGTAAGCTAATGTCCTTCATAGTTTACAAGAAAATGCAAGGAAATGGTGGGGATAGGTGGGGTGGGAGCGGATAGGTCAAATATTATGCTAATTTCGGTTGTGAATAGGCATTGCAATAGATGGAGGAGTGATAAAAATGAAGGGCCATCTTGCATAAATGGCTCACAAGTGGGTGGTGGGAGGAACGAGGTTTGGGATGGTGAGAAGCATAATTTTCTTGCGAACACTGACAAAATTGTGAAAGTGTGGGGAGGGGGGAAGTGGATATTCTTGTAAGTCTCAGTCCTGAAAAGTGAGTTTGTCCGAGCAGATGATGGATCTAGCTTATTTACCTTGATAACTCGAATCAGGTTTTCACCAAGGTACTTTCCCATAGTGCCACAAAGTGGTTTTAACTGATGGACGAATTGATTTTTCTTTACTTTTTTCATTTTTTGTATTTTTCTTGACTTTTTGATTTTTTTTTGTTTTTTTTCCGATTTTTCTGATTTTTTTAAATTTTTTAATTTTTGAAAGACTAGTGACCTCTGAGGATTAGGCATAAAATCTCTTCAGGTGCATAATGTTCATAGGCTCATCCAAGGGTTCTCCTTTGGGAGTAGCCAACTTATAGGCACTCGATCCATACTTTGCAACGATCACATATGGTCCAAGCCAATTAGGCTCAAACTTTCCTTTCTTTTCACGGTTCTGTAGGTTTCTCTAATTTTCCATAAGCACAAGATCACCAATGGCAAATTCCTAGGTTTAGACCTTCTTGTTATATCTCAATCGTAGATGGTTCTTATATACCCGAAGTTGATTTAAGGCCTTGAGGCACCATTAATCCAATCATTCAAGCTCTTGCAATCTGGCAACTCGGAATTCTTCCTCGGGGAGAATGTTCTGCAAGGAGATCTGAAAGGAAGGGATCTCGATCTCAAGGGGGAGGACAAATTCAGAACCGAAGACTAGGGAGTATGGGGTGGCACCTGTGGGTGTGCATATTCTTGTGTGGTAGGCCAAAAGGGCGGGATGGAGTTGCAAGTGCCAATCATAGCCAACTTCATTGATTATTTTCTTGGGGATCTTGAAAAGGGTTTTGTTCAAAGCCTCAACTTGACCATCACCTTGGGGGTAATATGGAGTGGAAAAGGGGTGTTGGATGGAGAATATATGGCATAATTCCTTAACATCTTGATTTTTGAAAGGTATTCCATTATTGGTGACAATAAACTTAGGAAATTCGTAGTGACAGATAAGGTAATTCAAGATGAACTTAGAAATTTGTTTACCAGTAGTCAAAGTGAGGGGTATGGCTTCCACCCACTTGGTGAAGTATTCAATAGCAGTGATTATGAATTTATGGTCATTGGATGAAGCGGGGTGGATTTTCCCTATGAGATCAAGACCCCATTGCGAGAAGGGTCATGGTGTGATGAATGGCTGCAAATCCTGAGAAGGTGCATGAATTTTATCATCATGTTTCTGATAGGGATACATTTATTCACATAATGGTATGCATCTTCTTCTATTGTAGGCCAGTAGTATCCATGCACAAGAGATTTTTAGCTAGAGAGACCACTTGAGTGTGCTCCACAAATACATTTGTGCACTTCGTATAATGCTCATTCAACCTCCTCTTTGTCTAAACACCTTAGGAGGGATCCATCAAAATGCCTTCGAAAAAGGGTGTCACCAAGGATAGTGTAGCAAGTGGAATGATAGATGAAGGTTTGTTGTTGGGCTTTAATGAGATGAGGTGGGATGATATTGTCTCAAAGGTAGGCATATGTTTCCTGATACCAAGGGGATTGAGGACCAACGAGAACACATACCATTTCAGATTCAAGAACATCATATGCCGAAATTAGGAGTTTCTCAACCAAGAACTCACACTTCTGACTGTTTGTCGGCATCTGGAGAAGGGAACCAATTGTAGCCATATCATTAACAACATGATTGTTCATTCTAGGAATCTGATCAAATTGGATAAGAGTGAAGTGCTTCTTGAGGTCTTCTACAATGTTGTGATAAGGAAGTAACTTGTCATCTTTTGTTTGATATTCATTTATTTGTTTTATGACAAGCTAGGAGTCACTATAAACCTATAACTCAGTTATCTTCCATTGGATGGTAAGGCGAAGGCAAGTGATTAAAGCTTCATATTGTGCAATGTTGTTGGTACATGCAAAGGCAATATTATATGACTTCAGGATGCAATCTCCTTGAGGTGTTATGAGAAAGATACTTGCCTCCAATCCATTCTGTGTGCAAGAGCCATCAAAGTACAATTGCCATTTTGCAGATGTGGTGACAGTCACAATGACGTCATCTGGAAATTATGTTATAAGGGGGTGATCACCTTGAAGAAGAGCATTAGCCAATTGATCTGCTATAACTTGTCCTTTGATTGCTTTCCAGTCTATGTACTCCATATAAAATTTACTTAATAACATGACCCATTTTGCGGTTCTTCTAGTGAGAGCATCTGTGGACAACAGGTACTCAAGGGGGTCAATTTTGGTGACTAGCTTAGTCTTATTATTGAGCATGTAATGTCTTAGCTTCTGTGTATTGAAGACAAGTTCTAGGCAAGCTCTTTCTATGGGAGTATAATTGATTTCATACCCCACTAGAGTGAAACTAATGTAGTATATTGTGTTAGTTAGATGAGAGGGGGGGTGAATCAGATAACTTCAATTATCAATTCTCCATTCAAATTCAAACCTCGGTAACACTTTCTTCATATGCAACTATGACTATAAATCATTCAAACTCATAAACAGATAAACATAAAACATTAAATCACATTTGACACCAGATTTAATTTGGAAACCCTAATAGGGAAAAACCACTGTGGGATTTCGGACCTACAAGAAAATATACTCTTCTAGAGTATGCTTGGTTAAAAGAAAATCTTGTTAAAGATTACATACACATTGCTAGATGTGACCTGGTTAAGGGATTTCCCTCAAAAAGAAAGCTCCACCACTTGTGCTTTTCCTATCATCAATATTTCCTGCCCAATCAACATCAGTATAGACTTTTAAGTCAAAATCATTCCTCTTTTCATATAATAGACCATAATCTTCAGTGCCTCTCAAGTATCTAAAAATTCTTTTGACTGTTGTCATATGAGTTTCTTTGGGATCTACAGATAATCTTGCAGCTATACCTACTGCATGTGCTATATCAAGCTTGTTGTGAACTACATATTGCAACTTTCCAATCATAGATCGGTAAAGTGTCTCATCAATAGATGCAGATTCATCATTCTTTGATAGTTTACAATTAGTAGTCATATGAGTACTTACAGGTTTAGAATCCTCCATTCCAAATTTCTTGAAGATTTCCTTTATATACTTGGATTGAGTAATGAAAATCCCATTTTTCATTTGCAGTATTTGTAAACCTATAAAATACTTTTTCTCACCGATTAATGACATCTCAAATTCCTTGCACATTTCATTTCCAAAGTTCTTACATAAAGAGTCATTTCCACAAAAAATAATATCATCAACAAATATGGCTAACATCAGTATTCCATTCTCCTCATCATTCTTCATATACATGTTGTTGTTCTCACTAGTCCTTATAAATCCAATCTTTATTAAGTAAGAGTGCAACCTTTCATACCATGCTCTAGGTGATTGCTTTAGACCATATAAAGCTTTGTTCAGCTTACATACCTAATCTTTATTCTTCTCTTCAATAAATCCTTCAGGTTGTTCAATATATACTTCTTCTTCTAGCATACCATTCAAAAATGTAGATTTAACATCCATTTGATATACCTTGAAATTTTTGTAAGCAACATATGCCAACAATGTTCTTACACCTTCAAGTCTTGCTACAGGTGCAAAAGTCTCTCCATAGTCTATTCTTTCTTCTTGAGCATAGCCTTTACAAACTAGCCTTGCTTTATTCCAAATGACCTCTCCTTTTTCATTTAGCTTATTTCTGAAAATCCACTTTGTACTGATTACATTTTTCTCTTTTGGTCTTGGAAACAGTGTCCATGTTTCATTTTTCTTGATTTGATCAATCTCTTCTATCATAGCATTCACCCAATCTTCATTGTTTAATGCTTCTTTTACTATCGTCGGTTCAATTTCGGATATCAGACATGTGTTATGTCTCAGTTTGTTCCTTGTCATCACTGGAGCATCCTTATCTACTATAATTTGACTTGATGCATGATTTCTTCTAACATATTTTGCTAATATAGGCTCGGTAGGCTCTGTATGATCTTCTTCATCACTCGTTAACTGAGTATTTTCTTCATTGGCTTTCTTAGTAAAACTGGTCGGTTGGACATATACAAACTCTTCATAATCTTTTGGTTCTTTGGAATTTCCTTCATCATTTCTTTCTGCAAATTCATCAATTTTCACATTTGCACTTTCCACAATTTTGTTAGATGATTTGATCAGACATTTAAGTGCTTTAATCCTAGAGGAATAACCAAGAAATGTTCCTTCCTCGCTTTTTTGATCAAATTTTCTATTTCTATCATCTTTGTGAACATAACATCTACTTCCAAATATTTTAAAATAACTTACATTTGGTTTCTTGTCATACCAGATTTCATAAGGTGTCTTCATAGTTCCTTTCTTTAGTTGTACTCGGTTCAAGGTGTAAACTGCAGTGCTTATTGCTTCTCTCCAAAATATTTGAGGTACACTCTTTTCAATCATCAAAGTTCTGGCACAATCTACAATTGATCTGTTCCTTCTTTCAACTATTCCATTTTGTTGTGGTGTCCTTGGTGTTGACACTTGTCTATTTATACCATGATCATTGCAAAATAAGTTAAATTCATCAGAAATTAATTCTCCTCCTCTATCAGATCTTAGACATTTCAACTGTCTTCATGTTTCTTTTTCAACTCTTGCCTTGTACCATTTGAACATTTGAAAAACTTCTGATTTCTCTTTTAGAAACATAACTGACATCATCCTTGAGTAATCATTCACAAATAATATGAAGTATTTATCACCATAGTAACTTTGAACTTTCATAGGACCACAAAGATCAGTGTGTACAAGATCTAAAATTCCTTTAGAAGTGTAAGACTTACTTGTAAAGCTTGATTTTGTCATCTTACCCATCTGGCATCCTCGACATATTGCATTCACTGGTTTTTCCAAGCTCGGTAGACCTCTTACACGATGCTTCTTACTTATTTTGATCAGATTATCAAAATTTACATGACAAAAACTTTTATGCCATAACCAGGTATCTTCCATTTTTGCATACAAACAATTGTTCTGAGTTGAGTCTAGGTGAAATGTATTACCTTTTGTTTGAGTCCCGGTAGCAGCCAACTTTCCATGTTTATCATGAACTTTGACAATTCCTTTCTGAAATTCTATTCGGTATCCTGTATTATTTAGCTGTGCTACACTCAACAAATTGTATTTCAGACCTTCAACCCAATATACATCATCACATTTAGCATTGTCAAGAAGTGTAATAGAACCTTTACCTTTCACAAGACATGGTGCATCATTACCAAATCTTACATAACCTCCATCATAATCTTCTAATTTAACAAACTTGTGTTTATCACCTATCATGTGATGTGAGCATCCACTATCTATGATCCAAGAATCAGTTTTATTTATGTGTGATATTACGGCTTTTTTTTCATACCTTTCTTCGTTTGATCCATCTTTGATAGCCACATATACAACTTTCTTTGTCTCAGTCTCATCAGATTTATCATCATTGGATTCCTCATCAGCTACTAGGCATGTCTTTCTATCTCTCCTTCTGAAGTCTCGGTGCCTTCTGTATTGGATGTCTTTTTGTCTGTCATCTCGATATTCTTTCTTTTCATCATCTTTGTCAGGACAGTTAGAAGCCATATGTCCAATTTTATCACAGTTAAAACATTTCAAAGGTAACTTCCCTTTATACTTACCCTTCTGGCTAATAATGCTTCAAACTCTTCTTTCTTTCTGATTTCCTCATATAGTTTGTGTACTTCCATGTTTTTGCGAAATCTCTCACTTGCTCCACTATGATTTCCTTCAGCATACTTAGACATTCTATCATTATAATCTTCAGATTCACTGAGATGAAAAGAACTGAATGTAGATTCAACTTTGTTTACGGAAGACCCAGTTTTATCAAAATTACTTAACTCAAAAGCAAGTAGCTTACCGATAGTATTATCCAAAGAGACTGGCATGTTTGGTACAAACCTCAATTCATTTATTATGGAGACTTTAATGGCATAAGCAGGTAGAAGTGTTCTCAACAACTTACTTGTTACATCCTTTTCTTCAATAGTTCCTCTTGCTCCTTTGATTTGATTGACAGTTTTCTTTAACCTTGTACTGTATTGGATAATGTTCTCACCTTCATTCATTCTCATGGATTCAAGTTGTCCTCTTAGACTATCTGTTTTTTCTCTTTGAACATATTCATCTCTACCATACATAGATGTGAGCTTATTCCACATTTCTTTGGCATCATTACAACCTTCTAGGTCATTAAACTCTGAGTTGGTCAAAGCTGATGTTATCTCTATCATTGCTTGAATGTTTTCTTTCTTTGCCTTTATTTCTTCCATTGTCATAGGGTAGGTGTTGGGTGCAATGTAATCATTTTCCAGATAATATGTTGCATATTCTCCAATTCCTGATAAGTGCAACTTCATCCTTTTCTGCCATGTGGTGAAACTTGACTTGTTTAGCTTTGGTGCATCCCTTTTATACATCTTCAGATCTTGCCTCAAGTACCTTTAAAATTTTCTTCCAGAGTCCAAGCTCTGATACCAATTGTTAGTTAGATGAGAGGGGGGGGGGGGTGAATCAGATAACTTCAATTATCAATTCTCCATTCAGATTCAACCTTGGTAGCACTTTCTTCATATGCAACTATGACTGTAAATCATTCAAACTCATAAACAGATAAACATAAAACATTAAATCACATTTGACACCAAATTTAACATGGAAACCCTAATAAGGAAAAACCACTATGTGATTTCGGACCCACAAGAAAATATACTCTTCTAGAGTATGCTCGGTTAAAAGCAAATCCTGTTAAAGATTACATACACATTGCTAGATGTAACCCGATTAAGGGATTTCCCTCAAATCTGTTAGAATCTTCGCTTTGTTAGAAGTGACCTTGTCAAAGGATTTCAAACACTCATTCAGAATGTTACCTTACAAGAGGATTTACAAATAAGACTGTTAAGTCCACTCGGTTAAGAGATTTTCTGTCACTTACAAAAATAAATAACAGTAATAAAATATATCTGCCACTTCACATCTAAAATGTTAAAGCAGATTGTATGTGCTCAATGTACTCAAGATAATCTTGTTATAAGACTTATCTTTCTCCTTGCTGGGCTTCTTAAACTACTCTTCAACCAGATCTTCAATCTTCAGTACTCAATAATCACCTCTGTAGCATCACTGTGCTTCAGTTTGCCCGCATCCATTGTTCTTCAACTACTCTTTATTTATAAGCAATTCCTGACCGCTTAATCTCCTTAATCACAATTCCCATGATTAATCTTAATCATTAGATCTTCAAACTTGACTAGGCTCATTGAATCTTTCGATCTGAAAAATGTTTTATCTTGCCTTGAAACTTGTATCCTTCCTTGGTAATTGTGCTCGGTTATGACCGTTCAATCTGTGCTATAGATCTAACTCTTGAATTTTCATTGCCGTAGATCCTTAAAAAATTTCTTGCACGACATTCCAATTGTTAATAAATCACCAGCTCATTGACATCCTTCATTTAATAATGTATTCACTCATTTAATGCATTCTGTTACTGCTCGGTTGATACTCGGTTAATACTGAACTTTACTTGGTAATCATTCTCTTCTCGATGACTTTTTCCTTCTTTAACCGACATCGATAACCTTGGAGTTTAGCGACTAGCTCTTTGCTCGGTGAAATAGAATAGTATCAAACCTTTACTCATTCTATTGCATGAAATATTTTCTCCTTCTTGTTCAATCTTTGAGTACATATATATATGATATCAAAACAATCAAAACATCATAATCTCATCACTGTCTAACTCGGTAATAGTTGCCCATTGAATAACTTTATTACTCCCCTTTATTTTCACATTCTTTCTGTGTCTTTTACCGACAACTTTATACTTATCAAAACATACTTTTTAAGATATGGCAACATCATACTGAATCAGAAAATCAATTGCTTGACATCAATGACAAAATAATAATATTAAGACAGTAATCATCCTTTATCAATTATATCATTTATCTCCAACAACCTTCTCAATATCATCAACCATCAAACTTGTTGTAATGCCAACAATCTCCCAACTTATTGCAATGCCAACATATTGTGTGTTCCTTGCCTTGCTCATTTGTTTGTGCAAGCAGTGCCCCTAGTGCCATTGTAGTTGTTGATATGTACAAAAGAAGCAACTATCCTAGAATAAGAGGCATGAAGATTGGAGGAGAAGCTTGATATTATTTGAGTTTATCAAAGGGATTTTGACATAGACAATCCCATTTGAATCTAGTATCCTTTCTCAAAAGATGTGTAAATGAGTGACACTTATCTTCCTATTGTGCTATGAATCTTTGGATGGATTGAAGTTTCTCTTGTAGGTTGCGCAACTATCCGAGTGTCCTTGTGAGAGGAATTTCCATTATAGCTTTTAATTTTGTGGGATCTAGTTCTATGCCTCTGCAAGATACTATGAACCCAAGGAACTTTCTTGATGTGACTCCGAAGACACACTTCTTGGGATTTAGATGCAACTTATATTTCTCGTCTTTCAAAGTTCTGCCTTGGGATTGGAATGTGTTCACCTCTTGTTCTTGACTTGCCTAGGAGATCATCTACATAGTCTTCCATTATTTTGTGCAAAAGGTCATGGAAGATAGTTGTCATTGCACATTGATAGGTTGCTCCTATGTTCTTGACACTAAAAGACATGATCTGATAACAGAATGTGCCCCAAGGTGTTGTCAATGTTATCTTCTATTGATCTTCTTCTGTGATTCAGATCTGGTTATAGCCAAAAAATCCATCCATGAGGAAAAGAATTTCATGCCCCGCTACCAAGTCCACAATCATGTCAATGTTAGTGTTTATGGTGAAAGTGGAAACAATAATAACGATATTGAAAGGCTAAATGAATTCAACCACAAAACCCTAGCCTAACATCAACAAAGATCCACCATAACATATGAGGATTACCTAAGACAATGCAAATCAAATGAAATCACAAAGATTATACCATCACATGTCCAATAGGGTTTGGATCTCCATTCTTCCTATCTCCATTGATCTTGCTTGATATATTTGCTCTCAGATTTTATGTGCACAAGAGCTCAACAAAGAACAGAATGTGGTTGCAAGTAGGATCGCATATGTTCAAAAGCGTAGTGTAGTCAAGTAGTCAACGGGGGGGGTTTGATAATGAAGGAAGCATCTCCTTATATAGAAGACAATATATGAAATGGAGGGATAAGATTGAGAGGTGTAAAAGGAGGTCGGCTATGATTAGAAGGTAGGTAAAGGAAATAATAAAATAATAAGAGGGGTAGGTAGTGTAGGAATTAAGAGATGAATGACATGTGTCATAGGTAGAAAAGGCTAATGAATTAATTAAATAAATAAAGATTTATTTAATTAATAGAAGAAGTGGGATCAATTAAATAAATAAGATATTTATTTAATTTAGGAAAAATGATAATTTAAATAAATGTATTTATTTAAATGAGAAATAAGGCTAGAAGAGGATAAATGAATTAATTTATTTAATTAATAGAAGAATTAGGCTAAAGATAATTAAATAAATAAAATATTTATTTAATTAGACATGACAATTTTAGGTGTCTACAGTTAGGCAAGGGAAAGTCTGTGCAAATTCGGATGCCCCCAGCGGGCTTGCCGACATGCACAATGTTGGAGACCCATTCAAGATAATCAATGGGTTTGATGAAGCCGACATCCAACATCTTTTGTAATTCTTCTTTGACTAAGAGGGCAATATGAGGATGTATCTTGCGTAGTTTCTGCTTGACAGGTTTAGCATCTAGATGAACTGCAAGATTATGTACCACCAAGTCAGGATCAAGGCCTAACATGTTAGCATATGACTAGGCGAAATTGATTTGTGTTTCTTTGAGAAAGCTTATTAAATTTTATTTCTCTTGATGGGTGAGTGACTTGACGATGAGGACATTCTTTGGTGTTTCTTTTATGCCCATATTGATTGTGTTAGTTTTCTGAATGAGTAGAGAGGAATTTTCCTATTGTGGGAGAACTATGGTAGGGAGGTCAATTCCCTCATCTTCAAGCACTTGATCTAGGTTTTCACTTGAAGGTGCATCCTTTATTTTTACTTTTTTCATGTTCGAAGGTGCCTCGAAGAGGTTTTCACTAGGGGACTTTTGATTTTTTCTTTTTATATTCATTTTTGCAACTAAGGGAGTTGACCTGACTACTAAAGTAAGCTTCTGGGTGAAGGTGAATCTCATTGATAGTTTTGTGATTCTCAAGGTCTTTCATGTTAAGTAATTATAGGAGGGCATCATCAACAACACATATGTCCAAGGTAGGTTGTCCTCATTGGCTTTAGTCAATAAGTTTGGGGTACACAAGTTTAAGCTCAGATGGATTGGGAGGGGTGATGAGGGTGATAATGTTTACATGGGCATCATGAAATATATCGTCAAAGTATTCGAAAGGCATTTCATGGAATTCCTCTTCATTAGAATCTTTGACTTTAGTAGGAGGATTTGGCTAGGAACCAACGACAATGATATTAGGTATAGGAGAGAAACCCAAGCCTCTATTGTACTTATAGGAGATTAGGGAGATGGGTGGTTTTTTGTCTTTTTCTTTTGGTCCAAGACCATGTCCTTTGTAACCCATCTTATCTACCATGCTTGATTCTTTTGGATATATCTGCTTGGGGATGTCTATTCGTTCTTCATCTTCCTCTTGATACAACCAAGAGGTAACGTCGATTTCCAAGATTTCTTCATCAAGCGGGCCCCATTGCTGAAAGGTGGTTTCCTTGCATTTTATAATGGGTTTGTTTTGCTTCTTGATTTCCTTTGGCTTGCCATATGTATCGGGAGAAGGTGGAAGTTGACCCACGTAGAGGGAATTTTGAAGGGTATATTCTTCACATTATCAATGATTTTAACCTTAACCTCAGATTAAGATGAAGTGAAGGTGATATTTGAGGGATCAGATGGTGGTGATGGAGTAGGTGAATTGAGGGGACAATGATAGGGATGCTTCCCTTGAAGAAGTTTGCAATATTGGAAGGGTTGCACATCAACGTGAATAGTAACCTCTCTACCATTGAATGAGAATTTAAGGCATTTGTGATAGGTGGATGAGATGACTTGAATCGAATGAATCCATGGACGACCGAGGAGGATGATATATGGGAGGTCAAGGCCCAAGACCTGGCATGTTGTTTCCACAATAGCAGGGCCCACTTGAAGAGGCAATGTGATTGTACCTATTGAAACCCTTTCTGTATCATCATAGGATTTAATTGTGATCTTTCTAGACGGGTTAGCCAAGTCTTAAGAGATTCCCAGTTGTTTGATTAACTTACATGTACATAGATTTAAACCAGATCCATTGTCTATAAGGACTCACTTGACTTTGTGTTTTTGTATGATAGCCTCAGTGTGAAGGGGCTTATTATGAGACGGGTCATTAGCAGGTGCATCCTTTGATGTGAACACAAGGTGGTGTTGTGCAATGAGGTTACCTATGAGGGCTTGGAATTGGGCTGCATTGATATTATGGGGAACGCAAGATTTTAGGAGGGCTTGCTCAAGGATCTGTTTATGTATAGGTGAGGTTTTGAGGAGCTCAAGGATGTAGATTTGTGTAGGAGTCTTACCAAGATGATCAAGGAGGTCATATCAGCGGGTGGATGACATAGGTGGAGGGTTAGGTGGGGGAGAAGCTCCTTGGGCGGTTACTCTTCCGCAATGGGTGGTAACATTGCAGTCATTCTGTGAGTGAGATGTGGAAGGTGCAACACCTTGAATGACTATCTTGGCAGGAGTGGGTCTACTTGTGGGTTGCGAAGGGGAGAACTACCTTAGATGGTGACCCTGAGTTTATGTTGTGCGGGTGGGGGGTTAGGTCCTTAGATCGTGATGGTATTGACATGTGTATCAGTGGGTTCAATGCGGCCTACCAAGAAGTCGAAGACGGAAATGTAATTGGTGTAGTCATAATGAACTTCATTTGATGATGAGGCCTTGCCTTTTTCATGTTTTGGAAATGGGTCCTAGTACATTTTAAGTTTGTCATTGTTATTACCAGGTTTAGCAGTGGCAACTTCGATATCACCCTTGTTAATTAGGTCCTGAATGTAGTTCTTAAGTTTCATGGATTTACGAGTATCGTGACCATTGACATGGTGGCAATCACAATATTCATTTTCATTGTATCACGAAGGTTTGGGTTGATTGGGATCAAAGGGATAGGTTACTGGGAAGACAACTGTGCTAACTTGAACGAGCTTATGGAAGACAACCTCTATAGGTTCAACAAGAGGTGTACTCTCGCTGGGTCTAGTTACCAGATTGGGGTGGTCGACCTTGGATGGAGAAGATGTTGGGAGGTTGTTGGGATTGGTTATGTTTGTTTAATAAATTGCTGAAGAAGTTGGAGGTGGTGGTGGGCTTGGGAGGAGAGGCCACAATTTGCATGTGTTTGGAGCCAGTGACTCCATCATTAACCACATTCTTGTTTCTAGACCAAAATTTTGGCTTGTCATTGTAAGAGGAGAAATTTTGATTTGACTTTTGGTAGTGTTTTAAGATTCCTTACTCTAAAAAGACGTGTTCCAAGGCTAAGCCTTTATTAGCGAGCTTTTCAAAAGATTTAATGCATTGACATGTCAAAGGCTTAGAGAGTTTGGGTACAATATTCTTTTGAAATTACTCGATTTGGTGTGTTTCTGGTATGTCCCATGAGAATTTATTGATGAGATGTCACCACCTTTGTAGAAAATTGGCAAAGGTTTCTCCAGACCTCTGGCTTGTGTTGCATAGGTCCATCATGGAAACATCATTCTCAATGTTATAAGCGTAGTGAGCCACAAACTTATCTTCTAGGCCTGGGAAAGATGTGATGGAGTCATGAGGAAAGACAGAGAACCATGCAAGAGCATCCCCACTAAGACTTTTAGGGAAAAGTCTTTGAAGATATATGTCATCCTAGGCGACTTCTTGACATAAGATGTGGAATTCACGAATGTGGTCCCTAGGGTCACCCTTTCCTTTGTATTTCTCAAATTTTGGCATTTCAAACCTCGGAGGGTAGGGTGCGAATGATATAGATGGGTCATAAGGACAAGGACAAAATTCTTTGAATGAGTAGGGTTTCTTGTTGGTTCCACCCTTTAGATTTTTTATAATGTTCTTCATGTCCTGAATTTCCTTTATCAAGTCAAGTTAAGGATTTTGGACTTGAGGAATGTATTGACCCATATTTTCTCCTAACGTTTGATGAGTGACAGATGGTATACCACCACTAATATATTGATAGGATGAGATGGGAGGTGGGGATGTGATTAGAGGCCGTGACCCACAAATAGTGTTGGGAGGAGGAAGACTAGTATGGATGAAATTTGTAGTATTGTGAGGAGGTATAGATGTTCTAGGTGGATTTGAGACGTTAGCACGAGTAGAAGTGGATGAAATAGAAGAATGTTGAGGAATAGAAGTAAATGGATTAGAGGCGTTGTGCAAAATGAAAATGGAAAGAATAGAAGTTGAAATTTTTTAAGATGTTGATGAAATGGAAGCTAGAAGAATGGTGATTGAAGGAATGGAAGTTGGAAGAATAGAGGTCACGGGTGTGGGTGCCACTGATTGTATATTGAAATTGTTTGCGAAATTGCCTTGGGACAGCTGGTCAAGAAGGGATCGGGAAAAGTTGTGAGGCAAGTGTTCCCCTTGTGTGATGAGTTTGACCAAAAGGCAGCCAGGGTTGTGTTTAAATAACTTCTCTATCATTTCTTGATTATATGGGTCATCTACAAACATTTGGACGTGTGGAGAGAGTTCAAATTGGTCTACTAGTTGTTCCTCTTGTTGTTGTGGTGGATCTTGAGTGTAGAGGATACTAGTGTCAGGCATTCCATAGTGTTCGACTGCCATTTTTCGTCTTTTGAGAGTAAGTCAAGACCATGCATGAATAACCTTAGAGATGATTTGGAAAAAAATTGACGAAAGGGCTTAGAAAATTTTGGATTTGATTGGTCCTTGGGTTAGGACGGGATTGATTTGATTAGGATTTTAGGTGGGGGATTGATTGATGAACCACAAGCAAGGTGACAACCAAGTTGGGTGAAATTTAGACCTTGTGATAATGACCAAGTCTTCTTCTACTTAGGATAGACTAATGATCTCAAGAATAATAGGACAAAGGATAGGAGTTTTGATCAACCCAAAGGACTAGGAAAGGGCACTTGGGGGACATTCTTGCCCAAGCATAGAAGCCAAATGATTAATTAATTAAAGATGAGGTCTAAATCAAACTTTGACAAGGAATAAACCTTAGGATGAAGTTTGTTTGATTGATTTGATTTGGATGAGTTGAATTTTTGGATGATTGGATTTGATTGGTTGGATTGGATTAAGGATTTGATTGTTTGATTAGAGGGTGCTAAGTCCTCATAAATCAAGTGATGAAAAAAGATTAAGAAGTGTGATAATGATTATACAAGAAAGGGATAATGTGATGACAAGGTTACTCTAGCTAGAAGATGACTCAATAAGTAATTGGTTCGACAAGAAAGTTGCAGGAAGGGATAAAACCACCCCTATTGGCACAATAGGACAAACTGACTCCTTGATGGAGGGAACATACTCTCAAAGCATCATTGACATCAAACTCATTGCTATGACCATGGGTATAATCATGATATCAGTGTAGGAAGGTCCTATGTTTTAGCAAGAGTTTCAGTTGATATGTACAAGAACTTTTGACGCTTGAGGAGTTGTTTTTTACTAGGTTTATTCTTCTTGATTTGATGATGGATTGACTTTTTGGGTTGTTTGATGGACTTGGGATTATGGAACATGAGGGAGATTGGTTGTAAGTGTTTGGACTTGGTTTGATTTGTTTAGAAAATGCAGAAATTTGGAAGGTTGTCAAATGTAGGAAAATGTTTGAGGGTGGGTGATTTGTCAACTACTCTTGGCAAAGACATATCAAGAAAAGTATACACATTGCTTGATAACAAGCATGAAAGTGATGGGGGCCTAAATTATCCCAAACAAATTTAATTGGTTTAACACAAAATGAAGACACACATCAAACATACAACTTAGGCTAGATAGAGGAAATCATTCAATAGGACTCTTGCACAAGCCATACCTTAAACAAGCAGACATATCTAGAGATTTTGGTAACATTGGCTTCCCCTTACAACACACTCACTTCTCAGGCATACCAGATTCTCTTACCCTGAAGATCTGGAGATCTATTATACGAGGGATTCTTGTCTCATCCTTAGTGGGTACATGAGAGGTAACTTTGGGGTTGATCTGCATCCCCTGCAATATAAATATGTGATTTTGGGCTACTAAAACAAAGTTCTTTAGTGTAAATTTTGAGGGATTGCTGATACAACGACATATTCTTGATGCAAGCCACTTAAGGCTTTAACTGAGGTTATCAGTGTAGAGGGGGCCTCCACATACGTCGAGTTCACTCAACACTTCAACCGCTTGACCAGTATATTTATATAGTGGCTCGGGAAACCCGCTTGAGATTGCGCTGAGAGAGTCGATATCCCCGATGTGTCCCAATTTGAACTACCCTTGTGAGGTGGTGAAATCCCCAATCAAGAATAGCCCTCTATACAAAAAGAAAAATTGGGTTTTGTCAATCACCTCTCATCACCCAAGGTTCGTGAAGGCAAGGGGAGAGATAATAGACGTAACAATGGGTCCACCCTACACATGTCCAAGTGCACAAAAGACGGAAAACACTTGTTCGTTTTAATCCTTCATTGTAAAATATGAGTTCATTTTAGAAACTTGAAAGTGACAAGGTGATTTGTTCATTTTATCCCAAGATTGAAAAATGTGTTGTTCGTTTTAGACCAAGATAGCAATGTGTGTGTTTGTTTTAGACCATCATAGCAATGTGAGTGTTTATTTTAAACCCATATTTCAAAATGTGCATGTTTTTTTTAACCAAGATTGATGTGAAATTTTTTTTTGTCTATCCTAGGATTGATCAATTTGCACCATTAAATGATTTCTCAAATAAAAATTGCAAATGCAAAGTCTTCAAAACCTGCCAAGAACAATAATTTAGAAAAACACTCCTTGATGTCCTGCACAAGATATAAACCCAAAATTGGTTTCTATAGTAAAAAATAAATTGACATAACCAAACAGAACAACAAATTGACAAACATTAGTCTAACAAACTAATCTAATCACACTAACAAAAATTAGACTTAAATTTAACCTAACAAACAAAATTACATCGAATTTAAAATTGAATCAACAAAAATAGTTAAAATCTAATCTAAAATTAAATTAAGACTAATTTAAAAAATCCTAATTTAAATACTTCTTTGAAAAACTAACTTAAAAAAGCTGATTTTTAAAATAGAAACATTTAAAAACTAACTTAAAAAGCCAAATTTTTTATGAATTTAGGCCTTCTCTATTAGATAATAATATTAAAGTACATATTCACAAAAAAAGGGCGGGGGATACAAGATCACCCTGCGAGAGTCAAACGGCAAGAAGCTAGAGCCAAAAAACAAAGCTATTCATCAAAAAACTTCCTCAAGCTGCCAAAGCAGTGGCAGCCAAGGGGGAGGATCTTGATCATCTTTCTTGTCAGGTCCGACATGGACCATCCATCTTCTGGGTCTTTTTCTTCTTCTTTAAAAATGAAACATTTTAAAAACTAACTTAAAAAGCTAATTTAAAAAAAAAACATTTTAAAAACTAACTTATAAAGCTAATTCTTAAAAAAGAAAAATAATTTAAAAGAAAGAATTTAATCATCTCAAAAAAAAAACTTTCTATGTAGTGGTAGCTTTATTGAAATAGGCTTTAGAACCTTTCTAGTGAATGTAATTTTGGCTGGTGTAAAGCTAAATTCTTTGTCAGTGTCCTCTTAGTCTGTGCGTGGTTGGGCGTTGAAAACAGTGAGTGCACAAAATGGATAAGTTGATAAGGTTTTAAAATTTTTCAAGCAAATGCCCTTGGCAGGTGCAAGGCGTGTTTCCTATGGCTTTTGCTTACCAATCTTCCTGTGCAATATCATTTAGGAATAACGTTGCAACGTTTCCAGCAACTGTGATTTTAAGTAAGTGATAGGCGTTAGAAATCAAGCGAAGGCTTTAGAGATCTTTGACAATGATGGCAGGTTATGCATGGAAACAGAGAGCAGTGCGCTCTTCTTTTTGACAGAATGCCTCAAAGAGATGTCATTTCATGAATGTATATTTGCAGCATGAACAAAAAAATCAGTTGATTGAAAAAGCTTTAGGAACTTCCAGACAAATGTTCTTGACTTTGACAAATGCAGACAAGAAGGGCTTTAAAAAGTTTTGAGCATATGCATTGTGGCAGGCAGAACATCTAAAGCGCAGCCTGTGTGGAGATACCTGCAGCAAGAACTAGAAAAGATTCAGGATTTGAAGAATTCCAGATCTAAATTTGCTGAGGATCTTAAAGATAGGACAGGTTCTGGAGATCATAGACTATCGCTAAATGAATCACACAACCCAACACTGCAAGGCACAAATAATCAATATTTGCTCCTGCGACACTGAGAAGCACACTATTCTCACACGATTCTCCCACTGTAGGCACAAGAAGCCTACAACGTTAGAAGCTTTCGATGCAAACGTAAACATCATGATTATGAGCTACAACAAATATCAATATCACCAACGATGGTCGAAAGGAACAAAAGCATGTCAAGGTAATGATATAAGTGTGCAATGATCAGCAAATCTTCCAACATTAAAAACACACAGTGCTCCAATATTATAGTTCCACCAAGTAAGCCCTCAAAAGAGGTGCTGATAGTCTCCCACAGTGCTATCTAGTCCTGCTGTGTGTGTAACATTCATTAAAGTTAGACCAACTAATGTATGTCGTACATTCTACGAATCGATTCATGAGAAACTTATATTAAACTGGGCGTGCCAAATGTAACATCATAAAACGTTTAGTATGATTAGTCAAGCAAAGCAAACTATTTTAAAAACATTATCAAGAAAGATTTGAAATGAAAGCATAATGAGAAAGAAACAAAATCAATGAACTACTATTCATCTTGTCCTTCTCATTTCCACGAACTTTGCTAGCTCCAAAGTTGATTAATGGAGAGTGGGAGAGAGATGGAGTGAATGTGGGATGTTCTCAACTAGCATTACAATATGGATGAGTGGATGTGGATATGATGGATCAAAACGGGCATTATGATTGTGCTATGATAAGTATATAAAAAGCCAGCATGAGGATGCATAAAAGTGGATAATTTGATAAGAGATAAGGGCTCAATTTATAGAGTTTGAGGCTTGGAAATCGATGGTCAAGATCAAAAGTTGATCAAGAGCTCATATTGAAGGAGAGAGCAAGGTGTGTTCACACATGTGAGAAAATCTTGGGAAGTCCAAGAGGTTGACAAGTGGAAACACTTGTGGAAGGGTGTAAGGGCTAGTGGAAGAGAGCTTATGACATATGGGAGGGAAGAGTATCCACACACGTGTGAGAACCCTTTGGTCAAAGGTGATGTGGAGATGTTGAAGTGACTTGTGCATGCAAGTCCTTCAAGAGGGGGTCACATGTGGATTTTAGGTATATGTGTAGTATTTTTAGTTTGAATAAATACTAACAAGGGTTAGGTCTTGGTTTGATTAGTTTAACGGGGGATTGGAAGATAGGTTTGTAGGAATCACTAAATTAGCATAATTAATTAAGAATTAATTTAGCTAATTGGGATTAGGAATAAAGTTGAAATATTCCTTAAAGGTGAGTTTGATTTATTGAAATAAATCAAACTTTAAGATAAATGAGACATGTATAATTAATTAATAAATTAATTATATATGTGGAAGGGGAAAATCAATTAAATGTAATTTAATTAATTTAGTGGATTAATAAGTTAATATGATTAATTAAATTAATCAAGGGATAAAGGGAAAATTAATTAAATATTAATTTAATCAATTTTATGTGTCTAGTACAAGTTCCTCTTTGGTAATGTGGGATTTGATATTTCACAAGAAAGGAATTAAATATATGCAAAACTTACTCTCTATAACTTCTATGAGCCTCATGTTATGGAATGAAATCAAGGCTAACTTTTTCCTTTCTAACTAGGATCACAAATTTTTTTATACAATCATGGTGATGATTCTGAGTGATATGGTTCACAAAATAAGCATAAATTTCTTCAGGCCCCAGTGGAAAGAATGAAAGTGGGGTCCTAACATAGCCTTTTGTAATTATTACTCATGGTTCCAATGTTAAGCCAAAGACGGTATTTGCAATTACCACTTCAGATTTGATAGCTTACATCTCACACCATCTAGATGGTTGTTTTAGAAACACATTTACCCTAATTTTCCTGATATATTATTTTTGAAGGCCTTCTTGTGAGATCTAGGATTTCCCATTTAGGCATTCAAGATCCTTGTTTTCCTTTTAGTCGGTATTCAATATTTTAAGCATCTCTTTTGGTTTTGTACTAGAGACCAGAAACTCTAGACTTGAATTAATGACTTTTTCAAGCCCTTCTAACTAGAGCCTTTCTCTTGGTTATGATTATCTTGGAAGATTGGCCTCATCTCCATCATAAATTAATGATATTTGAAATGCTTTTAGTATGGAAATTCTCTTCAACATATGGAATGATAAAAATTCTATGAAAACTCCTAATTGTTCAGTTTATTAACATAATTTACTTTTCGAAATCAATCATTTATTCTAATGTGTTATTAGAGATCCATTTGTAAGCTCATGAATTTGTATTGGAAGTGGCTCCCCTTTAGTTGCTTATCAACCACTATAGAAATTATCCTTGTGTTATAGATAGAGTTCCCACATCTCTCTCCCCCTCTTGAGCTTGCTTGCCTCCTCATGAGCGTTGACGATGATAGAGAATTTCTGATCGTGGCAACTATGTTGCTCATCCACAAGCTTCTCCTCTAGATGGAAAAGGGGATCATAAACGAAAAATTATGGTCATGGATTTCTACTCAATTTTCTACCTTTCTACCTTAGATGAGGGGAATTCCTTGTAATGTAGGAAAATGAGATTTAAGCATATAATGCAAACTAGAGACTTATACATTCACCATTTTGAACATTCATTGAGGCATAATTAATTAGGACCAACTTCAATTCTCTAGGAGACATTAGCACTATGATTAATTATTCCCTTTTTTATTGTTGACAATTAGATGTAAAGGTACAAAAACTAGATTAAATGATGCAAAATTGGCAAAATCAACACAATCAGACAAATGCAAATTTTAGAATCAACTGAGATGTATAAAACCAAAAAATGAGTTATAGAGAGGAAACTCTATCTAAAATATGAGCTCAAAATGGTTGGAAATTGTTGCTAGGTGCCATAGTCCTTTATGTGAGAAAATAAAAAATCAAACCATTTTAGAACACAAACTGATATTATAGGATACAATCAAATTGATCTTACATTGATGTTCTTTGGCTATGTAAAGCCATTGTTTTGTCCATATAACTACCACAAGAGTCCCTTACAGGAGTAACCCCCAAAATAACTAACTATTTATTTAATTTATTTATTAATCTAAAACTATAAAACTAACCTACATTAATGTAAAAATCCTCGCCCCCCTTATTACATTAATTTGAACAAGAATGGAACATTGCAAGGGTTTTGAACCCAACCCTTCTAGAGACTTTGATGAAGCACCTTCACCAATCCTCCTCACTCACCCAGGAAACACCGAACTGACTGCATCAGTGTATTTCTTGATTGTATCTAACCTGCAACCATCTGCACAACATGAGAGAACATAAAAGGTTCCTACCCTCCATGCACAATAAGACACATTTCCTCTGAAATTCCACATCTCCTTCGAGTGTGTCTAATGCCTCCTCTACTGTTGCACATGAGACACTTTTCCTTTGAAAGTCCACATCTTCTTCGGGTATGTCTAACACTTGCTCAAGTGCTATGGAAAAAACCCCTCCTCTGTTGCACAAATCACCAACTTGTTTGTACATGAGACACCTTTCCTTCGAAAGTCCACATATCGTCTAAGTGTGTCTAATGTCTCCTCAAGTTCTCAAAAAATCACTGATCAAATGTGACTACACCAAGTGCACCCACAAGACATCTTGCCCCCCTCTTGCTCCTTGAAGGGACACATAATGCCAAGCCCCCTCTTTCCTTTAGAGATATAGGTGCGGTGCTTCTCATGTAGTGAATCATCCCTAAGAGAGAAGCTAGCTTGGGATGATTAAAAATCTCTAGCCTCCATTGCCTCCAACCTCCAATCAGGCCCCCTTTTAAACTCTAGCCATTAGATGTTGCATGCGAGTCTTTGTGAGCCTTGAAACATCTGTCAAGTGTGATGCAAATGGCCTTGTGGATCTATTTTAAATCTCAATATCCTCTCATAAGAAATGAGATTTGCATAGCTTCAAAATTAAATTATGATAACCTCTCAAATAGGCACCTTATGTATTTTCCCTCTGATATTGATTGGCTCCTCTAAGCTTCGATCAGTTTGAAATCATGTGAAACTGGTAAAACTAGATTGATGGTTATGTAAGTACCCCCTTCTCTATCACCATCTTGTTACCATCTTTTTAGCTTCTATCCAAAGGATATTGTTGCTATTTTAATGTCTTTTCATATTAGGCACATAGACAATTTAAACATCTAACTACACTTAGCACAACATCACTAGGTGTGCCCCATACACACTTAACATGTGAAATAATGATGTGAACCGCAAACATTTACTTTTGAAACAAATATATTGAACTCCTATAAGTAAATAAGAAACATACACACATAGTCACAATGCACCTAAGAGGCACAAGACAAAACACAATGATTAGTCAAGAAAAATGCCCATGCACACCGTATTCGTTGTTCCAAATCTTAATTCTTTGCTCTTTTATACAAATTGTATAGTGAACAAACTAAAATCCTCGTACCAACTTTTTTATTCATTAACACCTTTAATGCCTCCAAAATTGCACAATTTTCATCGCTATGAAGTATGCTACTTTCTCAAATTTTAGTGTCATTGTTTGCTATATTGTCCATGCTCCTCAGTTCTCTTCCCACTCTTGAAAAGGTCTTTTTTTGCTACTCTAATCATGCCTATCATAGTGAACCAAACTTTTATCCTCCGTCCATTCCTTCATCACTGTTGATTTGATGCAACCTTATTTATAGCAAGATTCATAACAACATGAACATGGAAATGATAATTGTAGGTTTTGATACCATATGTGTGAGAAATAAAAAATCAAACCATTTCAGAACACAAACTGATATTATAGGATACAATCAAATTGATCTTACAATGGTGTTCTTTGGTTATATAAATCCATTGTTTTGTGATATATAACAACCAAAATTCCCTTACGAGAATAACCCCCAAAATAACTAACTGTTTATTTAATTTCTTTATTAATTTAAAACAATAAACTAACCTACATTAATGTAAAAATCCAACACTTATAAGTGTTTGGCTGCAAAACATGGGCCAAACTAGACTTAGGAATCTCCAAATTGACTTTTGGTCAAAATTTAGGTTCAAACATCTAGACTATGGCACTAGACACCCTAGTACCGAGGATACTAGTGCTTGTTGTCACTGTATAGAGCTTTTCTGATGAAATTTCCCAAGAAATTATGTTTCTAAGTCTTTGAGTTCTTATGTGCCTTCAAATTTTGATTGAAACCTATCCTTGAACTTGCAAAAGGGGGGGGGGAAGGTGGTGTTGGGATGTATAAGGGTTTTCCTAAGGCAAACCTCAGATAGATGTCAACCTCCACTACAAAAATGATGATTAGAAACAAAGCTTACCCTTGTAGAGAAGAGGCTAAATTTGAAATTAAATGCTTGAATTGAAATGCTAACATGAAATGATTATACCTTTGATTAATGATGAAATTTTATTTAGACAAGTTCTCCAAGTGTTGATGTAATAACCTGATAAATCATAAGAAAATCCACCATGAAAACATTATTGGGGATAGCTTGATGCTCCTTGTACTCATATTTGTTCTTGAGTAAGAATATTTGTGTTAGGAACCAAAAGGACAATTGAGAGAGGTGGGGGGGGGGGGTGAATTAGTTGTCAATGAATTTCAACTAAATTATAACTTAATCAAACTTAATACCTAATACCGGTTGATAGATTAGTAGTTAATATCAATACTGGTGAAACTTAATGCATGAAACCGAAAGAGAAACAACATCCACAACACATAACACATATTTTTGACGTGGAAACCCCGTAAGGGGAAAAACCACGGTGGGAAACCTTACCCACAATCAGATGATACTACTACAGATAGTATGTGTATACAAATGGGTTCTGCACATGTAGAAAGGCCAACCGTTTAGAGCACATTGCTCAAATGGGAGTCGTAATGACTACAGTAGGAAGGTTAAATCCTAGAATAATGTACTGCTCAAAATAGCATCTCCAATGTTGGATTTAGTACCGGTTAAGCTCCGATAAACACCTTCAAACCTTCCCTTAACCTTCTCTATGGCCTTCTCATATGATCTTCAATATTTGCTCATACCATGCTACAATACCATACCATAACGATATCATATATTTATCTCATAAATGAGATCTTACATATATACAAAACGTAAGACCAAATGTGTAGGTTGACTTACTAAGAATATTACAAATAAGTCTTGATGTGATACAACATGTCGGCTCAATACATTTACAACAATTTATCTGATCAATAAATCATCTCCATAATGTGTCATGCTGATCTGGAGTAGATAACGTATACCGGTCCATAACCTAGACCAATCTGCCGGTAACAACAAATATGTCAACCCGATTAGACCAATAACCAAAACACCAAAACCAAGTATCCAAACCATGTCTTTGACATAATCAAGTGATCTCTAGATGATAACAAGTCATCATTAGTGTTGGTGAACCATATAACCTGTCGGTGAGCATATACCGGTGACTGTGCATAAGTCACTGACCTTGTCGGTGAACACAATGTGTCGGTTCATTAGTAAACCAATATAACCATAGTGCCAAATCAACAATGTAGATCTCCAGAAGGATAAGTGTTGACATCAATGACAAAACCAATGCAACACATCCATAATACCAATAATTTTCTCTTGAATTGAAAAGATGAGATGAGATAAGATAGTAAAATGAAATAAAGGGGATGTCTTATATAGGGTTCTCACAGTACTTTTACATTTTGACCAACTTATAATGTTCATATCCCAATATCGAGACCAAATTCGATAATGTTAAGGCCAACACGTTACTCTCCCAAAATTTCAACCAAAAAGCATTGGGCGTTGGCAATAGTTGTTAGTGTCCTGACAAAATAGGCCTCAATTTTTTGGGATGTGAGATATTAGGGCCCTACTATTAAATTATAAATTTAGACTAGGTTGATGATATTTAAGTGTGGGATAAATAGATTTAAAGTTTAAAATAGGACATAACCCCAAATAAGCTAAAATTGATATAGGAAAAGGGGCACACTAAAATAAGGGCCCAAATTGTAATGTGTTACAATTTATGACACTACACTTTTGTGTGGCCTTCTATTCGACCTTCTAGCTAATTTGATTCCAACAAATTTATTTAGTTGTCTCTTGCAATTTTCGTGGCTTGTACCAATGAAGAAGAAGATAAACATAAAGATGATGAGGGTTGAGACCCTTTAATGGATATTTTGAACCTTAGAGCATATTTAGCTATTAGTTGCTTTTTTACGACTAGTTATGCTTTTTTGCTTAAGTTCACTTAGGAGTGGTTTTTTTAGTTGTGCTAGTTGTGCACCTAGTTTAGCTTTTATGCATCTAGTTTAGCTAGAGTTGAGATTTATTTAGCTCCTCATGTTAGCATTTTAGCTCTCCTAAATTTAGCACAGTTCTTTTTTATAAGCACCCCATTGAACAATTATAACTCATCCTGTAATTCTGTATTCTTTTCTTTTGAGTAACATAGCATTCTTTTGTGCAACTCTCTCTTGTGGAAGGTGTTTTTGTTTGTCGTTTGAATTTGCAGGAGCATGTGTTGCAAAATTCAACACCGATTAATGTATGAGTGAATTGAGTGACTGGGACCCACCTCCTCCCCCCATGATATTGTCGTTGCCACTTAGTGACTTATTTTTTATATGTTTAATATCTAAGTGCTAGCCTTGTTTCGACTTGAGGGGTGTGATTTTATATACACCACATTTTTGTGAATATGTGTACTATTTATTTTTATAAATGATAAATCAAACATCTATTCATAAAAAAAATTGAATTCTTTTTGTTCTAGGTAAAACTCATGGCTCAAAATTTATATGGTTTGATGTGATGATGTAAAATTGATTTTAGCTACATAAAAGATCAATATGATTGTTGTTAGGAAAAAAATGAGAAGATTAATTTCAAAATATGGCTAAACAAGTTTATAATCTCAGCTTGCTTCTATGTCACTAGGGTGTAAGCTTGTGAAAGATGCAGTAACAATTTTCTCAAGGGCTATTGGTAGTAAGCTAAGGGTGATGAAATGCAAAAAATTCTAGTACACAATATTGGAAATACCATAAATCTGTAATACCCAATTCTCAAAAAATAATAAAATAGTCCTACTACAAATTCTTCCTATTTTTTTATAGAAATAGATTGACATGATTTGAACCAGTAATTATTCTATTTTCAATAGTAACTTTCAAATCATTCAAAATACTCACTCAGAAAAAAGAAACACACACATATGCCTTTGAATTTTTAAATAACAATCAAAATATACAAATATCATATACTTTACCAAATTCACTTTTATCCATGAACCATACATGAAGAATAAAATAAAACAAAAACAACGTTGATAAAAATACTAAAACAAGAACACAATAAAATATCACTAGGCTTCTCAAGTAGTGGGTCCTTCTTTCTAGTTGGCAAGGTGATTGGGAAATGCTACTACAATAACAACACTTGCTCCAAAATGTGTATTATAATACCAAATATGACTCTTAGATTAAAAAGTACCTTTATAATGCAAAAATAAATACATACATATATAAGAGTTTGTAACTACATTGCTAAGAATAATTGGTTTGGTTATGTTGGTCTATGGCCCATAACCTGTTGGGTGAATTTTTTTGTAATCGTATGAAGATTACAAAATGTGCCTTTCAGCCATAGTATGATGAGATTGAATCTCTCCTCGCAAAGAGGGGGCTGCCTTCTTATTGCATTCTAATAACTAATATCTATCTAACTTCTATTTTCTAAACTATTTTTCAAGGTATTACAACCACTCTATTCTTTTTTTCAGATGAAGTGTTTATCCAACTCTCTTACTTCATATTGGAATTTCTTTTTTACAACAAATCACCAATTACAAGATACTAATTTAAGCAATAATAACCGATATAACTTTCAGTTAAACAAAAGAGTAACTTGAAGATGCACCAACAAATCTATATTAACTATGATACCACAGTAAGCCCAAAGTCTTATATGGTGATTCTTGAAACTTAAACTGTAATTATATAGGTAGATCAAAGTCTTACACATATATCACAATCTTCTCTACTCTAAACGGATAACTTGGCATAACACAAAGTATCTACCTTATTATCATGTACCAATGGAAGATTCACAATAAAATACTATAGCACAAAGTCTACAATACTTCACCTTTATACCTTTATATCTAAGAACTTCTCATAATGCAAAATTAAATCTTTAAAGATAGTATGCTAAGAATTACATAAGAACACTCTCACATACAATAAAGTGCTTCCAAGACAAAGATTGGAGAACAAATCTACTTCTTTATTAATAGAATTTTCAGATATTCATTACAAGCACAAAGTATTTGATAGCTCGACAATTTGGCAAAGTTTCGATGCATTAGAAAAAAGATAAATATTTACAATGGGATGTCTCCTTTGTATAGAGAAGAGCCTTGAGAAAATTTAAGAATTCTACAACTAATTTTGACTTATTCAAAGTACATTTCAATTTGATATAGGACTTGCACTTTCTTTAAACGAAAACTACACATGTCAAGTAGACATGTAAAATGTCAAAAACAAAATGCAAATTACAATAAAAAAACTTAAATAAAAACTACGAAGTGACAGGGGACACTTCTTCTTCTTCATAATTCTTCTTTAGAAATTGCTCAAATTTGTCGAGGGCTTCTTTCATTGGAGATTTGTCAAGTCCATTAATTCAACTAGCAATAACATGAGCTTGAGTGATTGGATCCCCAATACTAACATACCCTTTCTTATGTTTCTTAAAAAGAGATTCTAGATTGTCTAATGTTAGTTGAAAGGCTACCAATTTATCCATAGAAGAAACTGAGAATTTTTCTTTATCCATTTCTGTGCTCACTAGTAGACTGAATTCTTGGATTACCGAGTCAATAGGTAGGAGCTTTTGGTCATCATAAACTAGTTTGCATAGAAATTCAAAGAAATTATTGATAATGTCAAGTCTTTTCTAATTGTAATCCTTATGAGATTTTCGATGATATTTGATAAATTGCTCAAATGCATCCACTTGTACTCTAGGGATTCCCATTGTTTAATGTACATTTGACGAGTGGGAATGATTTCACTGTCAACAAGAACATATAGATCAAAATCCTCAAGCTTGAGCCAAGCATCAAGGTCCTTTTCCTGTACCTGCAATTCTTGTGACAACAGATAGTGTTTGATCCAACTGAGATCCCACACTATCCAGGTTATTTAATAACCTAACTGAGGAAATCAAAAGATGTGTTCCTTGTGATAAAACCTCGTTTGACCATGCAACAACAACTCTTCCATGAACCATAGTCCACTTTTCCTTTTTACAACTTCTTCATCAATAGAGGAACCAATTAGTTCGATCACTTATGAGGACTGAGCGATCTTGCACAAAATAAAAGTAAGTTGCTCCACTTGGAGTTTGAGCTTGTCTTTGATCTCTTTGTCCTTGTCATATCTTTCAATCAAAGCTTCAAGTGTAGATTGAGAATATTCTTTAGCACTCTCGTGAGTCTTCTTTCCAAGGTCAATCCTCCTTATTTCATAATCTATTTCTTGAATATCATAAATTGCCTTGCCTAGAGGAGGGGTTGTCACTTTTGCAAATTTATTTCTTTACTCGTCTACCTTTATCCTTGAAAGAATTTTTGCTTTCTTAATACCCTTAGGTTTTGGAGGAGTCAGTTTCTTGGAGTCAAAGTCATCAAGTGTGATGGCTTGCTTCTTTCTTTTTTAGGTCATTGATTGAAACCAAGGGGGAAGAGTGGAAACTATTCCAGTACAAGCCACTACAATCTGTATGGACATAGTTTTTTGTTGAATAGAGGTTCTTACAATGGGCTTTGTGTGAGTCATGACTGTGGGTGGGACTTCCACAGTTGAGGTGCTTGGAAGGGCATCAAACATAAACTTGTCAAAGTCAATATAAGTTTCATTAATAATTGTGGTAGCAACTTCTGAAAGGATTGAGAAAGAAGAAAGGAAGCCAAAAATATTCATTACATTGTTCTAAGGTGTATCCAGTACTGACTCATTTGAAGTGTATGAATGAATGGAAATGACAGGAGTAATATTGGGAATAGTGGAAACCATATAAGTTGACTCCACAATGGAAACCATATGCAAAGAGGAAATAATAGAAGTAGAAGTAGAACAAATTGCACACCCATAGCATCTAGAGTAATTGAAGCCTTGGGAGCTTCTTCAAAAGTGGACACTAGCTTGATCATTGTGGGAGGTTCTATAAGATTTTATTTATGTGAAACTTCTTCATATTCTTGTTCTTGATCAAGTTGAAAAACATCAATTTGCTCTTGTGCCAGAAGAGATGTTTCATCCTTATCCTTTTTCTTCTCTCTGCCTACTGTGAACTTGAGCTTAAGATCCCTTGGTCTTTGGAGTAGAGGTATCCTCTCTATTCTTAGTCTTGAGTTCTCACCTCTTCCCAAGAGGTCCAATAGTATCTTCCCCAAATCCTATCTTGAAAGGCTTCAATATAATTCCTTTCTTTTGCAACCAAACATTTCTATTGGCAAGAATATATTGGAATCTTTTCTTGATAGAAGTGGATTCCTTTTGAGATCATTGGATCCTAAGGAGTGGAGTATCAACAATTTTGATTTATACATATCATGGATCCACTACATCATCAATATCCTCCATGGTGACAGAGATATCTGTCAGGATGAGATTCTCAATCTACTCAAGTGTGAGCCGACTATAATATAACCTTCTTACATCTTCATTGATCCTACATTTTTCCCAAATGTCTTCAATCATGTGTACATGAGTATAATTATTTTTTAGTTTGTCCTTCATGCAATAATAATCAAAGTCTTCTCTCCTCTTGAATATCTTCATGGTTACCCATTGCATTTCATTCTCCATTTGTTTAGCTTTGCAAGATGTAATAACTAAGTAACAACCAATTGCAAGAGGGAATTTGAAGCCAACTTTATGCGCATTTGATTGTTCACCACAAACAATTATGATCTATCGGCTTAGCTTCATCAGAACAAAAAACAACCATACTCCATTCGAGAATTTGAAGCTAGGCCTCTTCTTGATGTAACAATTACAATAACAACAAATCTTGATGTAAGATAATGGAGGAAAATGAAGGAAAAATAGCCATACTTCTTTATTGTGTTCTAGGCCTCTTTTGAAACTCCGCTTTTTTCTAAGCTTTGATCCTATGAGAACATCAGTGCTCCAAAGAAAGCATCATTGACCCTTCAAAAATGATTCTCACTCTATTTTTAGGTCAATTAAGGGTAATATTTGTAAATAGGGACAACATTCTATCTCCCTATGTAGTAAGACCTGGGAAATGTTTCATAGATGCAACAACATATACCAAGTATGAAGTCATATAGAATTTTAGGGTAGTATTCGCTTTAGATAACTACTAACAAAATGAGTCACTAATTAAATCTCCCCAATAGATCATATCTCTACCCTTCTTGAATATTTGGATGGATTAAAACATCCATTCTTGAAATACACATGGGCAAACCTCTAACCCTACTTAGGAGTGTTATCATGTCTCCTATTTCTTCCCTGAAAGCACATCCATTAAGAAACTTATGCCATTTAGTAGTTGTAGCTTTGGATGCCTCCAACATATTGGTGTTTATTCTCTTCTTACATTTTTCAGTGTTTTTATCATAATATTCCCGAGCCATGTCAAAAGAAACATCTGCATACTCCTCTAAATTTGGACACCTGAAAATCCTAGCAAACAACTCTGCATCTAACTTGATAACCACCTTTCTATTTGAATCTTTTACATTCCTTGTTTCTTTGTCAAATTAGGTTGTTGTAGCCAGGACAAACTCAAGATCATGAGCCACAATAGGGAATGTTGCCACTACTTAAAGAGCACTATTGATGAGTGCAAGGATGTTGAAACTTTATGGATGTTTTTGTGCTTTCTCCAAGAACTCGAACATGTCCACATTCCTGACCTCAGTGTCCTTAATGTCCTTGACATTTGAGGAGACCAATCTCTCTAGGATCATGTTCAAGTACTTTTGATATTTATACTTTATATTTTTGCTAAGCAATGACTCGAACATCTAATGTTGTAAAATTGTTTGGCAAAATCTCACTAGTGTTAGAAAAATTCATCATGTGAGATAACTTGTAAATCGGGCTTTAAAACCCGATTTACAATAGAATAAGGCTCAAAACTTGCAAATTGGGTTTTAAAACCTTATTTACCAAGTTATATGGATGGAAAATCAACAAAAGATGCAAATCGGGTTTCAAAACCCAATTTTCAAGTTTGGGCACTTATCATGCAAATTGGGTCTTGAAACCTGATTTGAAAGTTGGTAGAACTTGGAAAATCTTGAAAATGTGTTCATTGGGTTTTAAAACCCAATGAACAAAAATCAAGGTAGGTCGAGTTGTTCATCGGGGTTTAAAACCCAATGAACATATTGGTAACTCTATTTATATTGGTCGGGGTTTAAAACCCGACCCACAATTTGTACATGTTGGTCGGGTTTCAAACCTCGGCCAATTTGTAATGTACATTTGGTATTGCAAAGGCCTGTGTTGGATGGCTAGGGTTTGAAACCTGACCAACAACTACAACATAGCGACTATTGTATAGGACGAGGTCCAAACCCCATCTAACATAAAATAATATTGGCCAAGGTTTGAACTTTGGTCCACACAATTCAGTGTTGGAGTTATCATATTAACAGTGATGTGTTTAGGGAGTCTTTCTCTCTGATCAACACGTGAATTATATTGATTGGAGAATGGGATCCACTGAACACCATTTTGTTGCCAAAGTTTGGTAGGACAAAACAAACAAAAATAATGAAAACCCCAAGCAAACGAAAAACACGACATACCTACAAACATGAAATTGAAATTTGCAAATGAAAACTCTCGCCAAAGATCTGAAAATGTGACACCACAATATCATTTTAGGCACGATATTTGGAGTGGTGGATAAGGAGAGAGGACAAAGAAATAAAATTGAGATGAAATAAAAAATATAAGATCAAAAGAATTGATTAAGAAAATTCAAAAAGGACTCAAAAAATGAAACATAAATGCGAGTTGATGCGCAACAAATAATGTGCACTTCTAGTTTTGAGATCAAATGTGCATCCAATTGCACATCGGGATTTAAAATCTATAGTGTAACCATTAACACAAAACTTAAAGGACTTGTAATTTGGATTTAAAAACATAAATTGCAAGCGACACAAATAATGTGTAATACAGGTTTTGAAACTTGAATTACAACTTATAACAAAAAATGACTAAATTTAGACAAATAAAGAAATGATCCCCTAGGACCAACTAGCACAAATTTCAAGGCATCATTCCAAGAGACTAAAAGTCATCTTGGGAAACGCTTTTAGAGGTTTTCAAACCATGAAAAAGACAAAAATTAAAGGGGGTCCTCAATTTTAAATTGATTCATAATTGAGTATAACATAACCACAAAATGAGCCTTGTCAATTTACAATGGAGTATATTTTAGTAAATACAACAACTTCAAACAAAGTTCATGGTTTGGGATCTCCAACCCACGTCCTTGGCCTGAGATTGCCCCTGCATCATATATCTTTTCCAAGTTAATTCTTTCCTATAATTAGCCACCAAATGAAGATTAGTATCCATATGAATTAGTAACACAATATATTTTTCTTGTTTTAAACATATTGAATAATTGTAATTCCTTGTGGTAATTGATGACATAAATGGGTAATGAAAGGTAAATACGAATAAACATAAGAAATGATAGAATAAATTAAAATAAAATAATTTTTTTCTCTCATCATTCATCCCCCGATTCGACTCAAGGAGTTTGCATTTCCTCATGCAAGTTTAGCTATGAACCGTGTCATCCTTAGGGGTTGCATTTGAAGCGGATCACTTTATTCATGTGGTTGTGATTTAATTGCACCATGTTACCCTGAACTCTTCCATCCTTTGTGAACATGTTCCTAAATTTGTTGATCAAGTTGAAAGCATTGGAATATTGAGAGGGGGGATGAATCAATATTCCCACTTAATTAAAATAATAATTTTTTTATCAATTGTAGTTGTCCTCAAAATGTCAAATAGACTTGACTGAAGTAAAATAGTTAATACAGGATAAACAAGAACACAACCACAAGATAAACACCAGAATTTGTACGTGGAAAAACCAAAACGGGAAAAACCACGAAGAGTGTTAACTCTTGACAAGATATAACTAGTTATAGTTGTGTTTACAAACAGGTGGCTCATTGCCAGATTACAAAATAACTCACTATCGAACTACTCACTGTAGATACAAAAAGAAACTTCTAACTGTCAGAATGCTCACTATAATTGAAAGGGTTGAACTGAGAAGGTTTGCATCTCCAAATGCATGAGATCAGTTCCAAGTTTAAGCTCAAATTACAAAATTCATAAATTACAGAAGATCCGGTTAGAGATCTTTGCACCATTGTTTCGTAGTAGGTGCAATAAAGGACTACTGCACTACCGATTACCTTTGTTGTTTGGAGCTCTCACATACACTACTCCTTTCGCTGCCAACTATCTTCCACACATCACACACACTCACTCTTGTTCAATTGATTATCATTCGCAACTCATGAACATGTATATATATATACTGGAAGGTAAAATTATAGAATAGTGTGTCGGCCAAGCCCAACATGTTATCAATATTCTCATGTCAACCTCCGCAATACTTCTACACAATTACTTTACATACTTCCGATTACCAATGCATATAGTGTGATTACTGGAAAAGAGAAAGGGTCATCCGAACCCAAGAGAATGGGCCTAACGTCACAAGCTTAAGCTCAATATATCCAAAATGTAGACTCCACACATACCAAGGAAACCACAATCACAAAACTTGAAGAGATACTTTTGATAGTTACCAAAGATGCTAACTACTGACACCGGGACACATAACTAATATCAAAATCAACCAAAATTCCTAACACCGAGATATCGGGCTCAATGGGAACTCAATGGGACCTCAACAGGTTATCACCCAAAGTTGTCCATGATGCTGTGTAGGGGAAAAAAGCGAGACTAGGTTAATCATGCCCTAATCCTACCTTTCGACACACATTACGGAATATGAAAGAGCCTAGAGATATCGCACAATTGGCTACTTCTTTTGGTGAAAGAGAGAGCCACGGGATATCTATTAGGATTTCTATTCCCTTGTTGAAATTGTAAGATCAAGTAATGCAAGTTCAAACCCTAATCTCAAAATGCAAGTATGAACTAATAACAAGATTGTAGAATTGAGATTAAACAATGAACAGCTGTAAGTGTAAGGATAAAATAAGAATGCAGATATGTACCTGGAGTTGAAATCGGACTGAAAATGTTCGGGATGGGGGCGCGGGCGCCACTATCCTGAAAACTGCACCGGAAACCACTGTTCTGCACCCTGAAACACTGTCGGAAAGTTGTCGAAAAGTTGTCTGTCCGGAGGACCAGGGCGCCCAGCGCCTCTGTCCCAGGGACCAGGGCGCCCAGCGCCCCTGTCCTGGCAGGACCAGGGTGCCCAACTCCCCTGTCCTGGTCTTCTGAGCTGCAATTTCACACAGGGTTCTGCCTCAGCCTTCTCTCTCCGGATCTGTGTCCCGCGGCGTCGTCCGAATCCTGAAACCTGCAATAATATCTGAAAAGGGGGAGGGGCGGCTATATAGGGTTTTGCCTTAGTCAAACCCCCGCTTCGGTGATTTCCACCTCCACGAATAGCCAAGTTGTTTTGTAAAATGTATTGTGTGTGCAGACCTAGTGTGTGTGCAAGGTCCAAAATGCAAGAAAGCAAACTAGAGCAACCTAGAAAGTAAACCCTAATTGCTTGTAAATGATAATGTAAATGCTCTAAATCAAGATGCAATGTGATCTAAAGCATGAATAAATGATGTATCAAAGCTTATGCAAAGACATGAAAACAATACGAAATCATACCCAACCCTCAAGGGAGGAGTACAAGCCAATCTTCAGTCGGTAATCTCCTATTGTTCTTCAATGTCTTCCAAGCCCTAAGTGGATGAATGAATTTGATAGATGCTTGATAGAATGATGTTGAATGTTGTTGAAGTCCTCAAAGATCTGCTCTTTCGCTGCATATGAAGTTCCTGGAAACAAAAAATCCGATCCCTTCAAATGAGAAAAGAGAGCTCTTATGTATGAAACCCTAGGTCGTAAATTCGTATTTTGGCCGACCTAGAGATTGAATATCCCGCCAATTTCTTGGGGTTAAGCTTTATTTTATGATTGGATCGTGCTCCCAAAATTTCGGGAAAAATGTCCGAGACCATGTTGCACGGGCGCCATGGTCTCGACAACTTTTCACCAAATTTTCAGGGCCGTCGGATATGATGATTTTAGAGAGAATCCCGAAGTTACAGGTGATTTTGAGATGTTTAGACCCCGAAACCAACCCCCCCAAGTTCGAAATAGGACTTAATTAAGGTTTTTGATTAAGTGGTGTATTGGAAGAATAAAATGCGAAGGGCACGCTTTAGTGAAAGGGCCCAACTTTATGATGTAGAAAATGATGAAATAGGGCCTTAGACCTAATTAATTTGATTAATTAAGTGCTTAAGGAGAAATGCAATGCAGAATGCAAAATGCACTAAGGCGGGTGCTAAACTAGGTGCGAAATTGTACCACCCTAGCGAGTGCGTATAATTTACGACGCTACAGATGCATAGTAACTTCTATCCAAAAATCGCAACACCTGAACTGCACATACATAACCACAACACTTATATCTATATAACATCCATGACATCTGAACTAATATCTGGGCCTTCATACACTATCTAGTATAGAACCAAATGATTGGTTTGACATCAATGATAATATTATTCACACAAGTCTAACAATCTCCCCCTTTGTCATTGATGACAAAACATATTCAAAACATGACTACGCCAAATCCCTCTTACTCCTGCAATTCCTCAAAACCATATTACTTGAACTCATATTCATTTTTCCTTTCACCCCCTTTTGACATCAAGGACAAAGGATACCATTGATGAAGAAAAAAAGAAGAAAGAACATCTATATATAACAAAAAATGTGAATCTTACACAAAGAAACTTTCAACTGCTCTTCTTCGGAAACATAAGCTTGTATTTTTCCTTTAGTTTCAAAAGAAGGACTTCCCAAGAATGTATATCCAATTTGATACTCACTGAAAGGATTCTGTACTCAACCAACAAATCAATAGAGTTTGAAAAGCTATCTGGAGCAGTTGGATTCTGTTCATACTCTATTGTGTTCTCAAGAAAAACTGAAAGTGTTCTAGCTTAGCTTCCACAATCTCCTTAACTTTCCAAAACATGTTCACAAAGTCTTCTTTTTGCCTTTGCAATAGAAGAAGTTCAGCCTGAACAAAATTAACTCTTTTTCTCTACTCACCATCCTTATCATTTAGAAAATTAAAAGATTTACCTAGACTAGTCAGTTCAGTTTCAATAGCATCAATTCTACCTTTGTGCTTCACAGCTCTTGTTGGCCAAGAGATACAATATCTATAGATTCGGCTAGCATTGCAGATACAATCTCTCAATTCCTTTATGCATTTTGAAAAGTGATTTTGAGCAATAGCACATTCATTCAACAGACTTTTCATATCAAGGCCTTTTTCTTCAATTGTTTGCTTAGACATTCTTTCTTTCAATATCTTACTTAATGATTCCAAAAGTATATTATTGACATCTTTTGGACTAATGTTGTTCTGGATTAAGTGGTTCATTAAAATACTCTCAATTCTGTCTGACTTGATTGAGGTCAGCCATTTCACACCAATCTTCTAAATTCCATCTGCATTGACAACCAACTTTAATAGATTAGACTCATCATCTAAGTCTCCAATTTCCTACTTATTCACTTTTAAAACTCCTCTGGCTGCAGGGGATTCTGGATCTTCAATTATCACATCTTCTATCTTACTTTTCTTTGACTTTGAAACACTAACATAAATAAAATGTCCCCTTTTCTTCTTTCTGGAAGATGATTCTCCAAAACTGGAAGATAAAGAAACAGAAACCAAGCGAACTCTCCACAAGTCCACAAATGATTTAAAATAATTATTGCAAATTTCCTCTCTTCTATCCAAACTATTTAGATATTTGAATATTTGTCTTGCAATTAGCACACCAGATTCACAAATGACATTATCTTTTGCTAGAAGGGATTCTAAACAATACATGACTAAACTCACAAGCAATGACCCATACCAAAAAGCATAATTCTTCTCTTTTGTCATCTTGATATTTTCTAGCAATAATTCTTTCAGTAATTCACACAAGTCAAATGATTTGTTCTCCATCACAACATATATGCCATATACACTGCGACTGCCGAGGTGGCTCCTTCCCTATTTCCAAAACAGAATTTATAAGAGATGTCATAGGCAACATACCTCACTACAGGGTTGATGATCGTATTAATGATAAGAGCTCATTGATCACCCTTCATGCCAGTTAGGGCTTCCACTTCCCTCTTAAAATCGATTTCTTTGTCAAAACTTCTTCATTGTCCTACAAGGTAGTGATCATAGAAATGATTTACTTCGTAATTGGATCGGGTTTATGCAACATGATGTAGTTATCTCGCACACAACTATGAATTATTCAGATTACCTCTACATTCTCGAACCAAGGGAATTAGGTCCACAAATTCATACCTTTGCCTTCTAATTATTTGACACTTTGCAATTCATCATCTTTTAAACCTGCTTCAACAACTCTGATCTTCTCTAGACTAAACTCATCTAGGAGCACTTTGTTCACAATCTGAAACTCTTCATTTCTAGATTCTCTGCCAATCATTTTTCCTTTCATGAGTTCTCTTCACTACTCACTTTATTGTTGCTCTACTATTCACAATGATCTCAAGAAAATATAACTAATATGAAAGAAATGAACACAAGAACTAATACTTATCTTACTAAAGATGCTTCATTAGGGTTTTTCCGCCAAGAACTGTCTTTTTAATGATGTCACCATGATTCCTCTAATTACTGGATACCACTCAAGCATTGTCATGCCAGATTAGTGGCATGATCCATTGAAATGGGGAGGCTAGAAGATTCTTCTTTCAAATCAACCCCCCCGACCCGATGCTCTAAGCTTAATTTCTAGAGGAAGAGGTGCTTGCACCAGATTCTGGTAGTCCACGCTCATTTCCTTTGTTCTTATTCTTCTTTCTCCAAACCAAGTTCTCCTTATTGTGTGATTCATCATTCTTAATTATACTCTTTTCAATAGATTTTTTCTCATTTCCTTTCCTGCATTGGTTAGCATAATATTCAGGCTGATTGCACTTGAAACAACTAGCAATTTTATTCTCAAATTTTACTGGATGAGATCTATATCTGTATTGATTGGCCTTGTGTCCATAGTTAGTGCAATTGTAACAGTATATTTGAAAGTTATAACTCTTCTTGTTTGCAACAATCGGGTTATAATTTTGATTCACAACATGTTTCCTACAAAGGCTTGTCTTATGTCCAAACATCTTGCAACTATAACATTGAATGCTTCTACAATTCACTGCCTTGTTTCCAAATCTATTGCATTTAAAACAGTAGCCCTTAAAAGATGGGTACCTTTGTGCCTTGGGATATCCTTAAAAATGCTTGCCTTATGTCCAAACTGATTCACTACGGATCTCATGCATTTGAAGATGCAAACCTTCTCAGTTCAGCCCTTTCAATTGTAGTGAATATTTTGACAATAAGTTATTTATTTTTGTATCCGCAATGAGCAGTTTGACAGTGAGTCATTTTGTAATTTGGCAGTGACCCACCTCTTTGTAAACACAACTATAACTAGTTATATTTTCCTAAGAGTTAACACTCTCCATTGTTTTTCCCATTTTGGGTTTTCCACGTACACAAAATTTATACATGGAAAACCCAAAATGGGAAAAACCACGGAGAGTGTTAACTTTCAGGAAAATATAACTAGTTATATTTGTTTTTACAAACAGGTGGCTCGTTGCTAGATTACAAAATGACTCACTGTTGGACTGCTCACTGCAGATACAAAAAGAAATAGCTAATTGTCGAAATGCTCACTACAATTGAAAGAGTTGGACTGAGAAGGTTTGCATCTCCAAATGCATGAGATTAGTTCCAAGTTTAAGCTCAAATTACAAAACTCAAACTTGACAAGTCTAGTAAAAGACTACTATACTACTAATTACCTTCGTTGTTTGCAACTCTCACATACACTGCTAATTTCATTGCCAACTATATTTCACACATCACAGACACTCACTCTTGTTCAATTGATTACCATTCACCACTCATGAACATGTATATATATACTGGAGGGTACAATTATATAATAGTGTGTCAGCCAATCCCAACACGTTATCAATAAGCTTGTGTTGGCCTCCGCAATACTTTTACACAATTCCTTTATATACTTCCAATTACCAATGCATTGTTAGTAGCAATAATGGAGGAAAACTAAGAGGGGGGTGAATCGGTTTTCACCGGATAAGCAAACTTAATCACAAAAATAGATCTGATAAACTGCAGCAATAACAAAGATAAGAAAATTACCAAGATTTGACGTGGAAAACCCAGTTAAGGGAAAAACCATGGTGGGAACCTACCCACAATAAGATAATACTCTGTAGTAGTATGTGAAAATATTACAATGGGGAATGCACATGCATTCAAGCGCACTACCTAGAGCTCACTGCTCAAAGATAATGGCCCAAAAGGCTACAACCCTCAAGGAAGTCTCACTTACAACAAGATTCAGACTACAATCCAAAATGAATGAATTGCAATAATAGCATCTCCCAATGCCTAATGACAGTTTCGGTTAAGCACAATTTGTCTGCTCTTCAACACCAATCTCTGTCCAATCATAATGTCAAAGGATGAATCACTTTTTAGAACATACACAACTCTCCGATAATGTAGAGACAACCTCGATATCTAAATTACATGATAATATTACCTATATATAATTCATCAACCTTGACAACAAGGTCGACTAAACCCTCAACTCACAATTACAAAATTACATCACATGATACAAAGATCAACCACCAAACCAATATAATGATATACATGACATAAAATGGACCTAATTCAAATTCCCAAATGCTCATCACCACCGAAAATCACGTGAAGATCAATTGCAACATGCTACACGACCAGAAATACCACATAACAAGAAAAACATCACCAGATCATGAAAACCACCAAAAAATCGCACAACGATCAATGCAGATCATCAAAACAAATAGGAAATAATTAGGAAACACCAACAAGCATGTTAGAAACATCAGTAATAGCTACACCAACACCACTTATCAAATCTTCATCGATCAACATCTGAACCTCAAGAATACTCAAACAACAACAACTATTACCAAGAAAGATAACTTGCGGAGCACCGAATCATGAACCATCTGAAATGAAGATACATAAGACCATCCCAAACAATATCCCAAAATATCAACTGAAGATCGGATCACACCAAAATATACCGGAGGAAATACTGAACTCTGCAAAGCACTGATTAGAAAAAAAAACTATAAAACTGGATCATATGATATGATCAATTAAGCTTCCCGAATAACCAAAACAAATATAGAAGAATATCATGATACTAAAGATACTAAATACACCAAACCATAATCCCAATAAACCAATCTGCAATCACCGAAGCAGGATTATGTTGACATCAATGACAACAACATATCTTAGCAGTAGCAATGTCCAACAATCTTCCCCTTTGGCATTGATAGCAACATATGAATGTGAAAAACAATCAATGCAAAGAAATAAACATCTCCAATAGACTCCTCCCAAGATCAAGTAGGTAAAACAATTTTTCATATGAATCTCTCCTCCTTTGATAGCAATGCCAAAGACAAAATACAGATTATGCTTCTCTCCCCAAAACACATCTTCATGAATCTCTCCCCCTTAAAACACATAACCAAAATACTCCACCAAAGGAGAAACACCAACTCATCAATCCAGATAGAAAGATAAGGCTCTAAGATCCACCAGATCGTTGCAATTCAATGCATCTAGTTCTCATCAAGAGGGGTGGATACCCCTAATTTGTCTCTCAAATAGACAAATGTATATGTAGGCAAAGGCTTAGTGAAAATATCACCAATTTGTTCCTTTTTAGATATATACTCCAACTTCACTTCCTCTTCACTGAATTTTTCTCTCAAGTAATGATATTTGATTGACACATGTTTAGTTTTTGAATGTTGCACCAGATTCTTTGACATGTTAATAGCACTAGAATTATCATAGTATATGACAATAGGCTCATCATAAATAGCTGTGATATCCTTCAACATTTGCTTCAACCAAACTACATGAGTGCAGCTACCAGCAGTAGCAATGTACTCAACTTCAGTAGTAGATAAGGATATTGAATCTTGTTTCTTACTAGCCCATGAAACCAATTTCTTACCTAAAAAGAAAGCACCACCAGAGGTACTCTTCTAGTTATTAACATCTCCAGCCCAATTAGCATCAGTGTAAGCACATGGCATGAAATCATCACTCTTTAGATACCACAAATGATAATCCATAGTCCCCTTCAAGTATCTGAATATCCTCTTCACAATAGTGACATGAATTTCTTTTGGATCAACTTGATATCTAGCAACCATGCACACAACATTCATAATGTTCGGCCTAGTCTAAGTAAGATATAGTAGTCCACCAACTATAGATCATTACAAACTCTGATTAGCTTTCAAAGAATCATCATTCTTAGATAATTTGTAACTAGTCACCATAGGAGTTCGAACAGGTTTTGAGTCATCCAACCCAAACTTCTTCAACAATTCCTTCACATATTTAGTTTGAGATATACAAATACCTTTTCCAGCCTGTAAAATATGCAAACTTAAGAAAAAATTCATCTCACCTATCATAGACATCTCAAATTCTTTCTTCATATCACTAACAAGCTTCATCCTCAAGTCATCATCACCTCCAAAGATAATATCATCAACAAAGACTTCAACAATCAATATGTTATCATTCTCAATCTTAAAGTACACATTACTATCAACAATCCCTTTATTAAATCCCAATTTCAGCAAATACTTATCAAATCTAGAATACCAAGCTTTAGGGGCTTGTTTCAGTCCATAAAGGACTTTCTTCAGTTTACATACAATGTCACCATCATCAGATAATGAAAATCCATCAGGTTGCTCAATGTATACTTCTTCCTCAAGATCACCATTCAAAAAGGTAGATTTGACATCCATCTGATATACCTTCAAATCTTTATAAGCAGCATATGCAAGCAACAGTCTAACAACTTCAAGTCTAGCCATCGGAGTAGAAGTCTCCTCATAATAAATTGCTTCTTTCTGTGAATATCCTTTGCATACCACTCTTGATTTATTCCTGAAAACTTCACCGACTTCATTCAATTTATTCTTGAATACCCATTTAGTGCCAATAACATTCTTATTCTTAGGTCTAGGCACAAGCTCCCATGTGTTATTCTTTTCAATCTGATCTAATTCTTCTTCCATAGCTCTCATCCAATTTTCATCTTGGCAAGCCTCAATAACATCTTTAGGTTCAACTTTAGAAATTAAACATACCTCTTCAGTAACTAACCTTCTTCTAGTCATTACACCTTTATTTTTATCACCAAGAATCTAATTTTATGAATGATTCAATCTTACATACCTCGAAGTCTTATGATTATTCTGATTTTCAAGTTCTTGCACCTCTCCACCAACAACAACAACATCTGGATTATCAGTCTCTACTGGATTATTTTGCTTCAATTCTTCAGGCTGAATAGGATTCAAAACAACATGTTGACCATCATCATATCTGCAAGCTCTAATCTCTTTTCCAAGGTTCTCATCCACCTTCACATTTGCACTTTCCACTATCTTTCTCAGTCTCTTATTGTAGCACCGATATATTTTACTCTTTGTTGAATATCCCTAGAAAAATCCTTCATCACTTCTTGCATCAAACTTTCCTATATCGTCATCTCTCTTGATATAACATTTGATACCAAATAATTTGAAATATCTCACAGTAGGAACATGACCAAACCATAGCTCATAAGGAGTCTTATTGGTATAACCTTTAATATGAACTCGATTGAATGTGTAAACAATAGTGCTAATAGATTCTCTCCAATAGATCTTTGGAATATTCCCTTCAATCAACATAGTCCTTGCAACATCCAAGACAATCTTGTTCTTTCTTTCAACAACTCCATTTTGTTGAGGGGTTCTAGGAGCAAATAATTATCTTCTAATTCTATGCTTCTCACAGAATGAATCAAACTCACCAAAACAAAATTATCCACCTCTATCAAATCTAAGATATTTCACTTTCAATCTTGACTCAATCTCAACTTTTGCTTTAAATATCTTGAATTTGTCTAATGCTTCAATTTTCTCCTTCATAAAGACAACACACATCATCCTGGAATAATCATCAATTAGCAATATAAAATATATATCTCCTTGCACACTTCTAAAATTTGTAGGTCCACAAAGGTCAGTATGCACAAGATCCAGCAATCCATCAGATGTATAATGCTTTCTCTTGAAATAAATTCTTGTTTGCTTACCCAATTGGCATTCCTTACATATCAGATTAGTAGGCTTAACAATCTTAGGCACATCTCTAACAATTTGAATAGAAATTATCTTAGTCATTGAATCAAAGTTAACATGACACATTCTCCTATGCCACAACAAACTTTCATCAATCTGAGAAATCAAACAACTTTTCTTACCAGCATTCAAATGAAAAATATTATCTTCAGTCTTAGTTCTAGATGCAATCTCTATACCGGAGGCATTTAGGATCTTGTATTTACCATTCTTGAATTGCAAATCATGACCTTTGTCAACCATCTGTCCAACACTCAAAAGATTATGCTTCAAACCTTCAACATAGAAGATATCGTCAGTATTATGCTTACCATCAAAGGAAATAGAACCTCCACCACGGATCACATAGGCTTTGCCATCTCCAAATCTCACTATTCCACCATCATACCTTTTTGTACTCACAAATTTTCTTTTATCACCGATCATATGATATGAACAACCACTGTCAATTACCCATTAATATTTCTCTTCAACTTTAGCAGCTAAAGCTTTCTCCTCAATAGTACAGCTTGTGGAATCAACAGGTACCAGTCCATCTTCTCTAATGGAAAGAAACACAACTTCATCTCCTTTTGATTCTTCATTTGTAATACCTTCATCAACAACATAATAGTAGTTCTTTTGATTCCTATACTTCCAGTTACACTTGTAAGGCTTATCATACTTCTCATTCTTCTCATATATATCATTCCTATCATACTTGTCAAATTTATCATGCTTGACATACTTATTACAAAATGTCCTATCTTATTACAAGAGAAATATTTCAAAGACAATTTTCCATCATACTTATCAGCTCCTTTAGGCAATGTCTAGGCAATCAATGCTTCAAGCTCATCCAACTCTCTTTCTTGCTCTTCCATCTCTCTTCTCTCTCTTTCATATCTGGATATTCTGCACTCATCAAGATCATACTTCTGCTTTTCGGATACAAATGCTCCAAATGTTATCTCAGACTTTCCATGTGATTCACCAAATTTGCTCAGCTCAAAAGAAACAATCTTTCCAACCAACATATCTCTTGTTATTGTAGTCACACTTTGGATCTCATCAATAGTAGCTACCTTATGTTTGTAAGCAGGAGGCAAAGATTTCAACACCTTAGCAAAAATTTCATCTTCTTCAAGGGTTCCACCAATACATTTGATACCTAGGACAAGATCATTCACCTTAGCCATAAAGGTGTTTATGTTCTCATCTTCTCCCATCTTCAGCATCTCATATTTCCCTTTCAAACTCTGCAACTTAGCAACTTTGACTTGTTTATCTCCTTCATACAAGGTCTTAAGCTTCTCCCAAATATCATATGTGGTCGGAAGTCCCATTACATTTGTCATCTCCGAATTAGTCAAGGCACTAAGCAATTCTTCCTTTGCTCTAATTTTATGTTCAACTTCCTTGATCTCATTAGTAGTAATTGGTCCATTCAGAGGAGCAGGATAGGAATTCTTTGTAATCTTCCAGTAATCTTCTCCAAGACATCTCAAGTGCACTTTTATTTGGTTCTTCCATATAGCATAGTTACTTCCATCAAATCTCAAACTCTCCTGTTTGAAGATAACACCTCCAGTTCCAGTTGCCATCCCAGATCTCCTCAAGAGGTTAAGCTTCTTCCAGAGGATCTAGCTCTGATAACAATTGTTAGCAGCAACAATGGAGGAAAACCGAGAGGGGGGGAGGGGGGTGAATCAGTTTTCATGGGATCAACAAACTTAATCACAAAAAGAGATCTGATAAACTGCAACAATAACAAAGATAAGCAAATTGATAGCACAACACACGACACCAAGATTTTGACATGAAAAACTCGGTTAAGGGAAAAACTATAGTGAGAACCTACCCACAATAAGATAATACTTTGCAGTAGTATGCGAAAATATTACAATTGGGGAATGCACATGCATTCGAGCACACTGCCTAGAGATCACTACTCAAAAGATAATGGCCTGAAAGGCTACAACCCTTAGGGAAGTCTCACTTACTTACAACAAGATTCAAACTACAATCTAGACTGAATGAACTGCAATAATAGCATCTCCCAATGCCTGATGATAGTTCTGGTTAAGCACAATTTGTCTGCTCTGCAACACCAATCTCTACCCAATCATAATGTCAAAGGATGAATCACTTTTTTTCACATACACAACTCTCTGATAATGAAGACACAACCTCTATACCTAAATTACATGATAATATCACCTATATATACAATTCATCAACCTTGATAACAAGGTCGGCTAAACCCTCAACTCACAATTATAAAATTACATCACACGATACAAAGATCGGCCACCAGACCAATATAATGATATACATGACATAACATGGACCTAATTCAAATTCCCAAACACTCATCACCACCGTAAATCATGCTTAGACCAACCACAACATGCTACACCGCTAGAAATACCGCATCTCACAAAAAACATCACCGGGTCATGAAATCCACAAAAAACTCGCACAACGATCAATGTGGATCATAAAAAAAAATAGGACACAATTAGGAAACACCAGCAATAATGTTAGAATCATCAATAACAGCTAGACCAACACCACTTATCAAATCTTCATTGATCAACATCTTAACCTCAAGAATACTCAAACAACAACAACTATCACAAAGAAATATAACTTGCAAAACACTAAATCATGAACCATTTGAAAGGAAGATACAAAAGACCATCCCAAACAATATCCCAAAATATCAACTCAATATCTGATCACACCAAAATATACTAGAGGAAATACTGAACTATATAAAGCATTGATCATAAAAACAAACTGCAAAACCGGATCATATGATATGATCAATTAAGCTTACCGGATCACCAAAACCAATATAGAAGAATGTCATGATACTAAAGATACTCAATACACTAAACCATAATCCCAATAAACCAATCTTCAATCACCGGAGCAGAAATATGTTGACATTAATGACAACAACATATCCTAGCAGCAAGAATGTCCAACATGCATATATCGTGATTACCGAAAAAAGGGCAAGGGTCATCTGGACCCAAGAGAACAGACCTAACGTCACAAGATTAAGCTCAATATCTCTAAAATATAGACTCCACACGTACCAAGGAAACCACAATCAAAATAATCAAAGAGATAGTTCTGATAGTTACCAAAGCTACTAATTGCTAACATCGGGACACATAATTGATACCGAGATCAACCAGAATTTCTAACACCAAGATATTGGGGTCAATTGAAACTCAATGGGACCTAAAAAGCTCATCAACCAAAGTTGTCCATGTTGCATAATAACTTCTATCCAGAAACCACAACACCTAAACTGCACATACATAACCACAACACTTATATCCATATAGCATCCATAACATCCATGACATCTGAACTAATATTCGAGCCTGCATACAATGTCCGATATAGAACTAGTTTGACATCAATGACAACATTATTCACACGTCTAACAAAATGGATATGTGAAGTTTCTTGTATTTAGTAAATTGGCAAATTTCTTCCTTTAATCTGTTAGTATCTTTAGTTTGTTGACTAACTATAATAAATTTCTATAGTTGTCCATGTAACCCTTGATTTTCAGTTTTAAGTTGATTGATCATATCTCACAAAGTCCAATTTTATTCCCTTTGCTTGAGAAGTACGTCTTGTCTTGCCCACTTTGGGGAAACATTCAAATATGACTATTCCAAGTCATGAATGTTGCATTCATGCTAATTTCCTAAATCATGGAGGCCAATAGCAACTTTAGAGAAGACTTGCTCATTGTGGTTTGTAAATGACCCATTTTATTTCTATGGATTATGTTTCCCCAGTTGTTTCTTTTGTGTCCACTTGATTTTTCTCATTCTCATCATGTTCAGACAAAGGACATTTATTTTCTTGGGTACTGGTGTTTTCTTCTATAGAAATATCCTCTTGTTTAGGGATATATTCATGTGTAGGAATATCCTCTTGGTTATAATTATCTTCATGTATAGGGCTATCTTCTTGATCATGGATATCTTCATGTGTAGGAATATCTTGTTGGCCAAGATTATCTTCATGTGTAGGGATATCCTCTTGACCAAGAATATCTATTACTACTTATCAAGTTGCCATTAGTTGTATGTCAAAGTTATACTATATACTCTAGTCGGTTACTACTACCGAAATATTTAGTCAGTATGAACAGTCTAGTCGGTTACAGAAGAAAGTAGTTTCAGAGTGCAGTATACACCGAGCTATCTACCAAGTATCATTACATATCTACCAAGCAGCAAAGATGACACACCGAGTTGTTACACACTGAGTGAAACGTGTTACTAGATTCATTGAACCTGGACATACATATGGAAACGTGTTACAAGATCGAGGCACATCTAACCGTTATCACATTGGAAATTGCACTTAAAGATTGTGTATGATGTTGAGGTCATCTAACCAATGAAATATCTTGCATGGTTATTCATTTGATAAAACATGTTTGTAAGATCGAAGCAATGAATGGATCACCGTCATAAGAGATCTATTTATACAGCATGAGTTAAGAATTAAAGTGTGTGTGCATGAGTGTAAGAAGACTGTTATAGAGACATAGAGGTCACCGAGAAGGTTTTCAGAGAATAGTCAAAGAACAAAGTAAACAGAAGGGTTTACCGAGTTACTATATGGGTTACTGAGGTATGCTATAAGCAAGGTAATCTATTCTGAGCACATAGAATCTGCTATAACATTTCAGATGTAAAGTTGCAGATATTTGTAATGATTTTAATGTAATATTTTGAAGTTGTAAGAGAAACCTTTAACAGGGTAAAAGACTCTAATCGAGTCTAGAAATTGTAAAGCCTCTAACCAGGTGCATCATTTAGATTAAGTGTTGTAAAATCCTTTAGCAAGGTAGATCTAACAGATCTTGATACTCCTAACAGGGTAAGCTATTAGAAATAGCTAAGCATGTAGCTCTAACCGAGCACTCTTTATTATTGCAGTAGTGAAGTTGTGGGTGCCCTCCCCACCGTAGTTTTTCTCTCTAACCAAGAGTTTCTGCGTAACCAAAATATATGTGTTATGGAGTGAATCATGTATGATTGTTATCTATTTGTTTTAGCTTTATATTATGTTACTACACTATTTGGTTTATGCATAACAGTAAAGTTATTATTAAAGAAAGGTTTTGGAGTACTGATTCACCCCTCCTCTCTCAGTACATTAGCTTTTCATATTGGGCCTAACAATTGGTATCAGAGCTTCAATCTTGGAAAAGGGTTTAACTTCCTAAAGAGAAAGATCTTATCAATGGAAGGCTATAAATAATCTTGGAGGATTGTATATCTGCAAGAAGAACTAGATCATGCTAATCAAGTGATTGCAGACATGCAAAGGCAAATGCAAAAATCTCTGAAAGTGAGAAGAAGATTATCTAATGATTTGCAGGACTCTCAAGAGTTAGTGGAACAAATTGAGACATCATCTGAGAACAATATATCTGAAGAGACTGAAGAAATGATTAGAGTATTGAAAGAAAAGAACAAAGAACTGGCTGATCAACTGAAAGCAATGACAAGAGAACATGAACATTTCAGCACACAGATGACTGAAAATCTTGATGCATTAAGGACAGTCGACAATAAAGTAAGAGATCTAGAAAGAGAGAAACAACAACTTGAAGTCTTAGTATCTGATAAGAATGATGAAATCACAAGGTTGACTGGAATTCAACAAAATCTGTCAAATCAACTAGGTTATGCACATCATGAAGCAATTCTGAAAAATGATGAGAATTGAGCATTGAAACTTGAAGTATCAAGGTTGACCGATGAACTTGAATCAGAGAAGAAATCCAAAGAAACACTCAAGAAGAGTTATGAAGCATCAAAGATGTTGGATGAGCAACTGAATACAAGAAGACCCAACAAGGATGCAGGATTCAATTGCAAAGGAAAAGACTCTACCGAGAAGGGAATTCATACTACCGAGAGAGGAGAATCATCAAAGCAAGCTGGAAACAAGAATAACATCAAAAGAAAGAAGCCTATTTGCAACTACTGTGGAAATCAAGGTCACGCTACCAACATGTGTCAAATTAGAAAAGGTAAGCAACCGAATGTCACTAAGTCCAATGGTTATTGTTACAATTGCAATAAATATGGTCACACATCTAATCAATGTAGGACAAAGTCTGTGAACAATTATCAGAAGGCAAAATTCAAAGGGTTTTGTAAAAACTACAATAGATACGGACATAGTACCGAGAAGTGTTGGTTTAAGCAAAATAACTATATGTGGTATGCACACCAAGAAAATACTAGAGGTTACCGAACTCACACAGATCCTTACCGACAGTATTCTGCAGTACCATGGGATTACAATACAAGGATATGGTGTGAATGTTGTGGAAGATATGGACATATAAGTGCCAACTGCTTTATAAGGTTTGGAATGAACAACCGAAGATCATGGAGAAATCCTGGTATGGCATGTTTTCATTGACACAAAGTTGGACATTTAGCTGGAAATTGCAGAGATCAACCTAGAAAAGACACTGAGGAAATAAAAGAAAAATTAAAGATGATTTGGAAAAATAAGGAAATTGTGTCAAATGAAGTAAGCACCTTACCTACCGAGTTAGGTGCACCTATTCCAAATTAATCAGTAAAGGTATGAAGGGACTGCATTATCTCAAGGTTAAATCTTAACAGTTCCTATTTTATCATGTACTTAATTCAAATCTGCATAATTAAGATGTAATAGTAAAGTTTGAAATTTTATCAAAGTCTTTTAAAGCACTATACAGTAAAACTGTCAAGTCGGTGAATAAAGGAAACCTATCTAGTCGATGAATGAAGGAAGTTTGGTTACTTGGTTAAAGCAGAAAAAGGAAAGAAAATTAAGTGGAACCAAGTGCATTTAATGTTTTTGACCTAACCTGCACGAAGCCCGATAAGACATATTGTGTACTTTAAAAGCATTTTTGCGGTCATTTTCAACTTACCAAGTTTTTGAGAGAGCAAAGCAAAGCGAATCTAAGGCGTTCAAACCTCCTACAAAGCAAATTCAGGGTATTTACATCAATCTCAACGCATTGTTAAGTTGATTTACCGGTCTTATCTAGTTGCCATTATCTGCTAAGTATAAAGCATCAGTCGTTTGAAAATCCTGAAACCCTAAGGATCCTTTGTTAGCTTTTATCTGAAATCTACAATGGCGCCCAAGATCCAAGATCCCATAGTTGTCAAGGATGTAGAGAAGCCCTCACTAAAATACTCTTTGACTCCCAAAGTTGCATCTGAACCGGATGACAAAACCACTTTTTCACTCATCTCAGACAGAGTGCTATTAGTCGAGGATGTGAGATTCTTCACCAAATGTCATGTTGAAGAACGTGGTCATGTTGAAATTAAAGACACCTATGATGAGTTGTGCACCGATGGTAAATTGAACAACAAGTATGAACACATCAAGATCAAGGGATTAACTGAAGCCCTAACCTATCCCCCTGTGTTCAAACCCCAATGGGTGAAGTTTGTTCTAAGAAGAGTTCATGATGATTTCATGTGGCTAGAAGAGAAACCATTTAAGATTACCAAGGAGATCATTCATCGGATTACCGATTACCCCATTTATGATCATGCCCGAGCCCAAAAGATGATATCACAGAAGGAATTGATCAGTTTAATCAGAGTGGAATCAAATTGTAGAGGATTGAAACTAAATAATGTCACTGATGAAGAACTTAAATTTTCCATAAGAGTAATGGGTTACTGTTTCTTCCAATCAGCAAGGGAAAACAGTGTACCTTGTGCAGCAGTAGACTTGGCCTACAAAATTGTGAAAAAGGGAATGAAAATTGATCTATGTGAGGTGTTGCTGAAGAACCTGTTTGAGAATCTGAACACCATTAGGAAGCCGAAGAAAAACAACTCAGCTAATACATTAAAGTTTGGATCATTACTGGTACACATGTTTTTCTATTTTGAAAAATTCTTTCCATCAGTTGGTAAAGTTGTTTGGGAACTACACCGACCAATCACCCATTAGATAAATGACTTCATCAAGAAGTTAGGTGATAATTTCAATGATATTATGGATGACTACTTTAGTAAATTTCAAGAGAAAATGCATAACAGATATAGGATTCCACCCCAGCTACTAGAGAAATACAAAAATGATATATGTTTTGAAGTTGACACCGATTACTGTTATGTGAATGTTGTGGAACCAAGAACTCAATCTTTGTTACCTATGGGTTACGAGATTGATTCTAACATCACACAGCAACAAATTGATGCATTTATCACATTACCGAGGCATGCTACTGAGCTAAGGTATGGAACCTATGAGGAAGTAAAGGAAAAGGTAAAGATGAGCATTGTAGTACCCAAAGCTACAAGAAAGGCAACAAAAATGATAAAGGCATTGTCAGAGAAATTCGGAGAAGACTCTTCCTCTACACCTGTCAAAGGCACCATTGCCATTACCGAAGAGGAATCTGAAGCTCAAGAGGCAGCAATAACACTAAGCACTAAATTGCCTAGGGGAAAAGTGTTGAAGAGAAAGAAACATGACACATCAAAGGCCTTACCGACTCCACCTCCAAAGCAACCTAACACAAGAGCATATGTAGCCTCACTGAGTAAGAAAACAAAAAGTGTTACTGCTCCTAAGGTAACAAAGACCTACAAGAAATCTACTCGAAGACTCATTTTGGTAAAAGAGTCTAGTGATACCGAATTAGAGGATGCAAGCAAATTTCAGATTGTCAAAAGCAAGAAGGTAAATGTACATAGTGTTGAAAACTTCTGTGCTAATCTGAAAGAATGTGGAGGATTTGGTTCATTCAGATATGTAAAGTATGAAACCAGAAATAATGATGAGAAGAGACAAATTGAAGAAGCTGTCATCTACACACTTCTAAAATTCCAGTTAGCTCCATTAGAAATGGCAAAGTCACTTCCAAATGAACTTTACTTGCATATTGATAATAGGTGGAAGTATGCAATGGATTCGAAGAAACAGATCAGAGAGAGAAGTCTGGTTCATCTATTTCCTGACATGTCAGTAGCTGAAATAAAAGAACATCTGACAACCTACAACTCAAAGTTTCTTGTCAAACAGAGAGCCTTAAAACTGATGAATGGGCTGTATATTGAAGTTAAAAATGAGACAAAGCAAAGTGGTAGGAAATCTTTAAAATCAAGGATGCCGGTGAGCAAGCTGAAATTGAAATTGTTGATGTCACCGAGCAAGATCCTGATGTTACCGAGAAAGACCCTGCTGACACCATTCAAATAGATGAAGATGTCATGGATACAGAGGCACTAGAACAGGAAATGATAGAAGGCAATGCATATGCAAAACTTGTATCTAGTGAATCAGTCTTGGAATAAGTTCAGCCTTATCCACCGGTCAAGCAACCTATCTCAACTGAAACCCCTCATGACACGAAGCAAGGCACCGAAGGTCACAACTCTACAACAAGAGAAGGAACTACTCAAGAATAGACATCTCAAGCACCATCTAACACTGGAAATGTTGCAACTGAGACACCAAATACTGAGGCACCAAAGGACTCTACATAGGCTAAAGTAACCAATCAAAGTGTTGCCTCTACCGAGCAACCTACCGAGGGTCATCAAGCCTCACAAGCCATTGTCTTAGTTCCATCAGTGAAAGGTAAAGAAAAGAAGATGAAAAAGCATAGTTTTAAAGTTGATTTGTCAAAACCAATAGTGTTGCCCAATGTAGACATATCAAAATTTAAGGGGCAAGCACTCATTGATTTCGGTGAACTATGCAAAGCAAAGGCCGAACAAGAGAAGCAAATGGCCATTCAAAAGAAAAATAAGGTACTTCAGAAGGTGAAAGCACTCTTAATAGATATGCTACCTGAAGCTACAGTATCCACTGATGCAGCCATCCACATTCAACTGGATGAACTCCTAACAAAAATAGAGACATCTGGAGTAGATGCATCAGAGTATTTGAGCAAACTAAAGACAAAGAACTCACTGCAAAAATGATAGAAGAGGTACAAAAAGCTATAGCTACTGGCAAAGTTAAACTTGTCAAATTTATTGCTGAGTTGACTCCTCAACTCAAGCACATTCTTTATTTATTCCAGAAACTCTGCACATTTTCTTTATTCATTAAAGACATTAAAAATAAAACAGAGGCAATTGAGAAAGAGATCACCGATCTCTCAAATAAGTTGACCACAGAGCCAAATTCAGTTCCGAATTTCTATACAAAGATACAACAACTCATGGCTCAACAATTGGACGTAAGAAATGAAAAACACAAGATCGGGATGGACATAATGACACTTCAGACATTATTCCTTCCTCATCTTTCATCCATCCAAGAACAGATCAATCGAGCCACATCCTTATCTACTACACTAGAGGGAAGCACTCTAGATGGCTTAATATCATTATTGGTTGATGTTCAAGCACATAATTCTTTAATGGACAGTGTAAAGAATGCACTCTTTGTCTCTCTCATCAAAGCATGGACCAAGTACAAATCCATTTTTGATTAGTTACCACCCCCGAATGGTAATTAAGTTTTGATGTTTGTCAAAAAGGGGGAGTGATATGATATAGTATTAGAGGAGTGATACAGTATTGGGGGAGTGTAGCATTCAAAGCATCAAAGTATAAAATCAAACAAAAGGAGTATAGTATACAGGGGAAGTATATTGAGCAGAGTAAGCAGAGTATCCAAGAGCAGTGAACAGGACAGTAAGCAAAGATCAAGAGCAGCACACAGAACATTGATCACCAAGCATGCAAAATCAAAGTTTTGTACAGTATATCGATAAGGGGAGTATATCTGGATATATTATCTCATTGACTATTGTATATATTGTTAGTTTAGTCAAATTTTGCAAGTATATAGATTATTGAGTTATAATTTTGAAAGTAGTTTTTGTCAAACATCTCAACTAATGTCAAAAGGGGAGATTGTTACTACTTATCAAGTTGCCATTAGTTGTATGTCAAAGTTATGCTATATACTCTAGTCGGTTACTACTACCAAAATATTCAGTTGGTATGAACAGTCTAGTCGATTATAGAAGAAAGTAGTCTCAGATCGCAGTATACACCGAGCTGTCTACCAAGTATCATTACATATCTACCGAGCAACAAAGATGACACACCGAGTGAAACGTGTTACCAGATTCATTGAACCTAGACATACATATGAAAACGTGTTACAAGATCAAGGCACATCTAACCATTATCACATTGGAATTGCACTTAAAGATTGTGTATGATGTTGAGGTCATCTAACCAATGAAATATCTTGCATGGTTATTCATTCGATAAAACATGTTTGTAAGATTGAAGCAATGAATGGATCACCATCATAAGAGATCTATTTATACAGAATGAGTTAAGAATTAAAGTGTGTGTGTATGAGTGTAAGAAGACTATTACAGAGACATAGAGGTCACCGAGAAGGTTTTCAGAGAACAATCGAAGAATAGAGTAAACAGAAGGGTTTACCAAGTTACTATATGGGTTACCGAGGTATGCTATAAGCAAGGTAATCTATTCTGAGCACATAGAATCTACTATAACATTTCAGATGTAAAGTTGCAGATATTTGTAATGATTTTAATGTAATATTTTGAAGTTGTAAGAGAAACCTTTAACAGGGTAAAAGACTCTAATCGAGTCTATAAATTGTAAAGCCTCTAACCAAGTGCAGCATTTAGATTAAGTGTTGTAAAATCCTTTAGCAAGGTAGATCTAACAGATCTTGATACTCCTAACAGGTTAAGCTATTAGAAATAGCTAAACATGTAGCTCTAACCGAGCACTCTTTATTATTGCAGTAGTGAAGTTGTGGGTGCCATCCCCACCACAGTTTTTCTCTCTAACCAAGAGTTTCTGCGTAACCAAAATATATGTATTATGGAGTGAATCATGTATGATTGTTATCTATTTGTTTTAGCTTTATATTATGTTACTGCACTATTCGGTTTATGCATAACAGTAAAGTTATTATTAAAGAAAGGTTTTGGAGTACTAATTCACCCCTCCCCTCTCAGTACATTAGCTTTCCATATTGGGCTTAACAATATCTTCCTTCTCTATATGAATAGGAGAATCCTTAGAAGCTCTCATTCACTATTCCTTTTTCATTTCATTGTTATGCCTTCATTTCTCTCTATCATATGATCCCTTCATTCGTGAGAGTTGTGGCCAAAATTTCCATATTAGGGTCATTATCTTCCCTTTTTGAACCAATCATTGAACTAGTTGTCTTTGCAAGCTTTTGTAGCTTATCCTTAGAGCTAATGTTTTGCTTGTATTTCCTCTAGCTTATTTTATTTAAGGTTTGAGGGGTATCTATTCCAATGGCCTTCCTATAATTAAATCTTATGTGAACAATGTTATGAATTTATGTATTTAGATGTTTCTTTTTCCTGGTTTTTGGTTGTAGGAACTTCCTCCTCTACTTTCTCAATCTTGAAAGCCTCAAGAAGGTTTTCATGGCATCCAAAGGCTATGCTACTGTGTTATTCTTCATCCTTTACATTTTGGACAAGGGTTCCCAATCCAAGGGAGGTGTGGCCATTTTTAGCTCATCCATTACTAGCAATTTTATCAAACCATGATGGACAACATATTTCTCTTGCCCATTTTGTACTTCTTTTCAGCCTTGTTTCAATGAATGAAATAAAAAATAAGGAACAAATACTAAAAACCCCTTACATAGATGCAACATTAGCCAAAAATGTTCAACAAACACATACACATCCTTGTCTACACAAGTAATTTACTAAATAAAAAAATTGGTAACATCATCTTAGGGTTTGGAGAGAGTAGCTCAATTTGTGCCCTGCCCTTGTACCATTTCAATTGATTCTTCTTGCTATTAAAAAATGTTTGCGCACAAGTTGAGGTCTTTCACCTTGTTAAAGCTTCTATATATGTGGAATCCCAATTTCTTTGGAAATAGTTTGAATGGTTACAAAAAAAGAGATAACCCTCAAACTGACATGGTTATTGTGGAATCCCATGAAAATTTCCTTAGCAATTTCAATGTTAAACCCACATAAACTTATGTTGTAGACATCCCATTGATCTTGCTTAAAGATTTTTTATGCTTCCATATTGAATTTTGATGCTTCATTAATGCCGGTTCATAGTGAATGTGGGTTTCACCCATTTCTATGACAAGAAGTTTGTAAACTGTGATAGGCTCAAAATGGCTGTGGTGATTGAGAACAAAGAAGACTATGGGGGCTTACAGTAAATGGAAAGAAAGGAAGATTTTTAGGAGAATGGTTATGGTTTGCCAATCAAGATTATGGATAAGCTAAATGACATAAGAAAATACATTGATGAATGTGAATGTCACAATGGGTTAGGTTACACATATCATATAATGAATACTAAGTTAGGTAGTAGATGCCCTTATAGTATAGAGATGATGTAACTACCCCCTAGTTGGATCATGATGTCATCTAAGTTCAAGTCAATAATTACTAGTAAAGAAAATAAATATATTTAATAATGTTAAAGGAAATAAAACAATACCATGTTACCAACTAATGGCAGACAAATTGAGGCTAATGTGGTGAATAGTGTCAAAGTGCGTTACTAACTGGACTAAGGCTGATGGATAATGACAAAAGAGGTATTGTCAAAATAATTACAATGTGAGGACCAGATAGGTAGTGTATAGGAAAATCATGTGATCATTGATGTTGGAAAATACCCAATAAAAGAAGAAGAATAAATTATTTTAATGTCCACGAGGCTAAATATAACCTATGGGATAGATCACTTCACAAGCCAACTTCTTCATTACAACTCTTTTCGTATGCAGTATGATGATGAGAGTGCCTAACTTCTCCACACACCCTTCGTTGAATAAATTATCCCAAGAACTGGCTGCCATGGTGTTCTCATAACTGTGTGTGTTGGCCTTGAAAGCATCACATTCTAGAATGAAGTGTTTTTTTGTTTCAACTTTACTTGAAGTGCAAAATATGCACACTCTTTCCTCCCAAGATGCTTTTGGTATTTTCCAACGTCGATTTTCACAACAGAGTTCATGAGAATTAGTTATTAATTGAGCAATGAGGATTTTGGCTTTCCACAGTATGTTGGCCCCTACATACAATTTTTTATGATGGTTACGAGAGGGTTAAACATTTCAATGTAGTATTTTTTCTTTCTCCCTAACTCTTTATTCCAAGTACGCTTGTAGAACTTATCTATAACATAAGCCTTTATCTCCTTATTATTTGAGGGGCATGTGTTCCAGTATATATCCCATTTTCTAAACCATTTTCCATTTTATCACATCCGAGCCTTCTTTCTTTTGCATAATGTGTCATTGAAGTCAATCTTAGGCCATCAACCCTCTTCCATTTGCTCAATTATTTTCAAATAACTTATGAGTCTCACCAAAGCAATTGCTTCCATAGGTACAACCCCAAATTCACTCAGCATGATATCATAAGGGACTAAATTTTTGAGTTTGAACTTGTGTGTAATCAAGTGTTTTTGAATTTTCTCAAATTGTTTCCACTGAGAGTTAGAGCTATTGTTGGCCCACACCTTGCAACCATAAAGTACAACTGGAAGCACTAAAAGCCCAAAGAGAGTTTGGGTAGTCTTCCAATCCCATAACTCTTCTCCTCTGCATCTAGTTTGAAAAGCATAAAATTCTTTCCAACCTCCCAACATTCTCTTCTTTCTCTAACCTTCCCAACTTAGATTTTTGTTGAAGTCAATTTTGAGGTACTTGTAACTTGCCACTTCTTCAAGAACACTACCCTCAACCAAGAACTTATGTTGGTTATCCTTTCTTTTTTTGGAGAAAACCATCACTTTCATCTTGCTAATGTTGACTTGCATCCCCACTATTCTACAAAACTGTTCAAGAGAGTATAAGTGCTCTTGTAAGCCAAGAGCATACCTAGCAATCAAAATAAGGTCATTTGCATACAAAAGGAGAGGTTATAAAAAATTGTCCCAAATGAAAACCATCACCTTCTTGAAGGTTTAAGCATTCTTCAAAATTGTCAATGTATAAACCAAATATGGTAGGGGACAAAAGGCACACTTGCTTGACCTAGATATCACTCCTAAAACCTTCAAAGATGCCAGTTGAAGTTTGGTTTTTGACTTTAACCTCCTCATACAGCCTATGAACAACTACTCTAGAAGATGTATAGGAACCCCTATTTCCTCCATTCCTTGCCAAAACTTAACTCCAGGGACTGTGTCAAAAGCCTTTTTGAAATCCACAAAGCAACAAAAAGCTTCCTCTTTTTGCTCCCAAACTATTTCAATGATGTTCCTTAGAGTAATACCATGATCAACCATGGAATGCTTAGTTCTGAAACCTACCTATCCTTTAGCGTATTTATCACTTTCTTCTACCCACTTGTCGATTCTCTTTTCCATCATACTATCAAATAACTTTTCAAACAAAGGATTTATCATAATGGTTCCATAATTGGATGGATTGTTGACATCACCACTCTTGAAAAGAGGTATTTCTAAGCTAGGTTTTCATTCAGTAGGGAACCCTTGTTGAATGATGTTATTGATTCTTTTTTTATATGAGGTGCAAGAATTTCTATAGCCCACTTAGATACTCTACTTAAAGTTCAACTAAGTCTTTCGCTTTACTAGTACCCAACTTCTTAATACCCATCTTGATCTCTTACACAGTGAAAAGATTAGTGGCGGTGTTGACCAAAGGGGGAGACGCAACCTGAGAATGTTTCTCATAAAGTTGCTTTGCATAATCGAACCATTGAGATGCTATAATAGTGTTTTTAGTTTGCCTCTTTCTCGACTAAAGTTCCGTCCAAATAAACTTGTGGTTCTTCTTCCCAAGGAAGATTAACTCTTCCCTCCATATGACCATGAAATCGGCTTTTTTCTTTCTTAAAATCTTCTTGTAAACTTTGAGATTAATTTTCTTATTATTTGTGTCTTTCAAAGTTCTCCTTGCCTTTTTTCATTCTTCATCAAACCAAGCATTGAAAAAAAAAACAATTTGTTCCAGCTTTTCTATTTTTAGCTCTTTTACATTCAACAAGTTCCCTATGAATTATATTTATAAGTTCAAGACTACAAAGCCCATGGATAGAAATTATTTCCTTCTTAAAAAGCCTTTCAATTGCTATTTGGAAGGTATTACAATTTTTTTGAGTTATCAAAATTCTGCCCTTTGAAGGAGAATGGAGAATATACATGGATTTCCTCCCAATTTGTTCATGTTCAATCCAAGAGAAGCTTAAATAAATCGGTTTATGATCATATTTTAAATCCTAAAGTTGTTCACCAATTAAAACTTCCTCCATTTTCTGACACAAGCTATGTGAACATATAGCATAATACACTACACTTGCACCATTATAAGTATTACAAGTAAAATTGTCAGACCTCACCCATCTAACCAAACCATTGCAAATGACTAAATTGAATGACCAACATGAAGTAAGCAGCTAATCCCCAAAAACATTCCAACCTTTGTTATCTTCTAAGACCCTAGCCCACTAATGAATACTTTCTTTTGTAAGCCAAATGGAATTGCAATCTTCCTTACAAAAAAGAATGTTGTCTTCTACACTTGTCGTCCTTGCATTAAAATACCCCACCAAAAGGACTTCACCAAGTTGATAAAACTCTGCAAGATCCTTTTGTAAAGTTGCAATTGGATCCTTGTGGTCAAGGTCTCTGTTCTTGTAAGTTTAAGAAACTTGTGGAGCAAAATAACATGTAGTGATATGAATGAGATTACCATTTTTGATGTTTTTAAACCAAATGAATTACTTATTTGAGTCTTCTCTTTCTAGCTAAATCAAATGACCTTCTTTTTCCTTCACTAAGATCATAATACCTTTGTGACCATTTTCATTCCCTATTGCCTTGTTCCACATTGCCATCTTTAGATACCCTTCAAACAAATGTGTCTTGCACCCCTCATGCTCATGTGTTTCTATGAGTCAAATAATATCTCTATCGTCTACAATAGGCCCTAACCCAGGTTCTCGTCTCCAAGGGTAACCCCTACAATTCCAATAAACTAGACTTAGAGAAACCTGGGTAGGTCTTGATTTTTATTTGTGTTGGCATGTAAGACTCAAAGTTGAGTCTACCTCCCCATTATCCCATACCGACTTTGTTGGCATGTTTTCTACTAGAGGATTTGTAGCTACTTCTTTTCCACAAACTTGTTGTTTTTCTTTAAAATGAGGCCTAAAAGAGGCAATAATCGCTTTGCCTTTGTACAACCATGCTCTTTTTCCCCCATCCCTAGCTGCTCTAACTATTGGCATTTCCTCTCTCCTTTCCTCTTGTTGGATAATAGTTAAATCCTCATCTAGAGAAAAGTGAGAGCCCCTTAGGAGTTGTTTCTTACTTAGAAGGGACTTGCTTGTCCTATATGTTTGACATGATGTTTCATCAATAAGCTTACCCACCCTCCATGCTTGGCAAATTCACCCTTGCCAGATTAGCTTGTCTTTTAAAAAGTTGTTAACCAGTACAAGAGTACATTCATTTATCCCATAGTCCTTCACAACTTTTCATGATTATGTTTGTTGCTCTAGCTTGCCTTTCTTTAGTTTATTTGTCTTGCATTGTGTCAAATCGAGTATTTGCTTCGACTTTATTAGCATAATTGCTAATAACTTATGTCCAAGACTTGTGATTTTTAGTAGAATCACCTTCCTTACCTTCTCTTTCTTCAACTCCATGAGTATTTCTTGGTCACTTGCTTTACCTACAATCTGAGACGATTAAAAATTTAACACCTCTCCTTTCCACTACAAATTCTTTCATGGCTTGCCAATCAACCTTCATGTCTTCCCATTCACTCTTCCCAACCAAAAGAGCCTCTTGCAACAATGCTAATTGCTTTTTTAAAAATAGTGCTAATTGCTCTTTTAAAAACTTATTACTTTCTATCAAAGTTTGATTTGCAACTGTTAAAGTATAGATTTTGTGATCCCTTTCTTCTCCTTTGCATTCCAAAACCTCTAACCTCCTTTTTGCTCTTAATAATTCTTGTACATACAAATAAGATAACCAAGTGAGAGGTGTGCAAGAGGGGTTGTAAAAGGCTGAATCATCAATGTCCTTGTTGCATTTGGGTCTACTGATATGACCTCTCTGCATAGGAGATTGAGTTGAATTTTTCTACAAATTGATAAAATGTTTTGTCTTTGACACTATTTTTTTCTTGATTGCTCCCATCTTAAAAGAGCACGTCTACGTTTCAAAATACCCCAAAAATTTTTGGCATTGACCCAAACCCACTTCCCTACCTTGACCGAAGAAGCAATTTTCATTTGACCTAAAAGGTGTGCTTCAATACAACTAGAAAGATCTTGTATGTTTATCATGTGTGAATGTGAAGGTGTTTCCATTGTCATGAAGAAGGAGTAAAATAAACAAGATAAAGACCAAAGCTAACCAAAATAATAATAATTTACTATAAAGTGTACACTAGAGACCACTACAATATTTGAGATATATACCTATCTCTCTGTCTATTGTAAATCCCTATTTCTGTCGGGGGAAGTGCAGGGCCCACAAAGTTGAATATTTTCCCACTTGAAGCTCTGCCACGTTGTGCCTAGACCCACAAATGCATCCACTTATTTGGAACAATAGCAACTACCCCCAGACTCTGCCTACTTGTCTCTATGCTATTATGAGAAATCTTGCCCCATGTTCTATATGTGTCTGTCAGTTTTAGTAGAATCAAAACAACTCAACGAGACTCCAAACTCCAAACTCTATGCCTATATTGAGTTGTATTTACTGACTTGAAGACCTAAAACAAATTCCCATTGTAATTTTCTCGATAACAAATTATTTTAGATGGAAATTTTATAAGTTATACCGAAGTGGCTACAATCCCAACTCAAAACCTGGGAAGCTCAAAATATTGAAACTTCTCTATTATTTCAGTATAGTTTTACTTATACATAAGTTATTTGCTCTACTAAGAGTACTGTAAACTAGAAAAGCTTGGTTATAAGTAGCCTTCATTGTCATCAAATGAAATGATGGTGACAAAGTGAAAATTGTTTGCAAGTGCTAAGATGGAAAGAAGCCATGTTGGTGGAGGCATAAGAGAAAACAAAGGTGGAACACAAGTGCCAAGGGGGATCCATGGTGGTGAATCTATGTGACATGTGTAGCAATTTGAAGTCAACAACTGAGCTAGTAGAGCAAATAAAAAACCCTATAGAAATTATGACAAGAATTATAAAGTTCCTATTATCAAATGGTAGATTTTATTGAATTATGGATTGATTTTGTTTTGTTCACTTCTTTTTTTATCAACAAATGATCGCTAGTTACTCAGTTTTCAACCATTTATTGCCTAGAGGTAATCAAATGGTAGATTTTATTGAACTATGGATTGATTTTGTTTTGTTCACTTCTTTTTTAAATCAACAAATGATCGCTAGTTACTCAGTTTTTAACCATTTATTGCCTAGAGGTACAAAAAATCAACTACCTTTATATCATGTGAATGCTTGAGTGCTACAACTCCACTCCATTTGGTAACATAGTCAGTGCAAACCAAGAGGTGTCTTTGTTTTTTAGATGGAGAGTCTATGGGCCCAAAAAAGTCCAAATGCAAATTTTTAAAGGGTTCAATAGATAATTGGAGTTGCAAAGGCATTTCATCTGACTGCATGGGTCAACCCATGCATGGTTGTTAGTCACAATATTGAATATACCTCTTGCAATCCTTGTGAATTGTGGGCCAATAGTATCTAGTAGTAAGAATCTTGTTGATGTTACTTGTTGTTGCCAAATTTCCTCCACATGGTTTAGTATGACATGGACAAATTACATTGAAGACATCATCTTTAACTACACAATGATGCATACCATTATTAATGCCTGTGCAAAATGGAAGTCCATTGACCACTTAGTCCAACAAATTTATTATGATCTTTGGGAGAGAAATGCAGGGGAAACTTGCAAGTGACTAAATGATTTGAAATTTATTTGCAAACCGTGGACTTTTATAAGAAATCACAAAGAGGTGTTCATTCAGAAAGGCATCATCAATAGATACAAGTTTGAACAATGCAATCTGGATAAGAATAATGCAACAACATTTTCATGACTTATTGAATACGGTGTTAGCACAGACTATGATAGGAGATCCAAAAATGAATATCCTCTCCTAAAAAGTGAGATTTTTCACTCCAAGGTTGCAGAAGGCTAGGTCCTAGTCGTGTAGGGGAGATTAGTAGGAACAATGTGAATGTATTCAAGGAAACCGCTATTATTTAATACTTCAAGATGGGAACTTGAGAATGAGATTCTCACAATCTTCTCACAATTTTTGGAATAAAATACGTGTACAAATTTTTGGAATAAAATATGCATAAAACAAAGAGTGCCCGAATTTATTTTAATGCATCAATTTAATTTAACAAACTAATATATTGATGGCGGAGCTAGGGTTTCACAAGGATGGCTGACAGAGAAGGATATGGCATTACAAGGGCCGAAGGATTGAGGGATACTAGAATAGGGAATGGTGTCCTCTATTTTGAGCATGGAAGGGGTGGGAAAATAGGTTCTCTAGATCTACAAGAAATCGAAGCACTTTTATACGCAAAGGACAAGAATGGGAGCACAACAAATGAGGGTACACCACCATTCATTCGAGCCCTTGGGTAGACTTTAAATCAATAGAAAAAAAATTTGGAGGTCAGTGCATCATGATGTTGAGTTGTCGGCAAAAAAGGTATGCTCAAAGCCAAAGCATTCACATGTGGTCTCTTTGCTCATTGATAATCATGAATGGAAACTATTTGTTAGTCTTTTGAAAAGCGGGGCTTTTTTTATGAAATGGAATGGGGAATGACCAGATTTTTCAAGATTATAGTCTTGGGTTGATGCTAATTGGGGGGAGGCATGTGTTTTAAAAACACTCCCGAATGGTTTTTATTTGGTCATAAGCCCTAGTGAGAAGGACAAGGAATGGATCCTGAATAGTGGGCCTTTTATGCTGGTGGAAAGGGGTTTTTTTATTAAGGATTGGAAACCGAACTTTGAGCCAAAAAAGGAGGAAATTGATGTGGTACCCTTATGGATTCGTCTCTATAATCTTTCACATGAATACTGGGATATTGAAATGCTCAAGATGATAGTGGATAAATTGGGCGGCTTCTTAAAGGCGGATGAAGCTCTAGAAGTCAAAGAGTTTGGTATGTATGCCAGTATATGTATTTAGTGGCAGGTTGTACACCCATTGCCACAATTTGTTGAGTTGAAGTCTGGTGAAAGAGTCTGGAGATAGACTATTGAAGTTGAAGATCTTACAGACATCTATGCGTTGTGCAAGAAAAAGGGACATTTGGAAGATGACTGTCAAAATGGAAATAAGGGGAATAATATGAGTCAAATCGATTGCAGGATCTGTTGATAAGTCTGACGGAGAACAATGGTATGGCAGGAGAGGGAATAGGTGATAATCCCCTGGAGGAGATGGTCCCATAGGGTGAGGGTGTAGGTTCTAAGGAAGACGGGAATGAGATCGGGGAATGCCCTAATTTGGAGATCTCCAGTAATGGAGAAATAGAGGCACAAAAGGATGAGGATTGTCAATGAGTGACCATAAGTAACCTAAGGACTGAAGGGAAGATGGACCAGACCTTGGGAGGCAACAAGGATCTTCAAACATGTATGAATTTGACAAGGAATTTAGAAAATTTGAATTGTGGTAAGGAGCATTTGAGTAAGGTTGAGGGGGGTAGCGTAACTATCTAAATGAATAATAAAGTTGTCACTCCTATGAAAATGTCAGAACCAAAAGACAAAGGATTTAGGGAGGAAGTTGATGGTTATAGCCCTGACAAGGCTTCAAGTTGCTCGCTTCATAAGAGAGGTTTGAATCCAAGCCTACCTTCTAATATGGATCAAAATACATGGTTGGGAGAAGACAATGGTGCAAGGAGAAATGGTTGGGAGGATCATGGTGAAGAGGACTCTGATGATGGAATCTACAAAGACATACAGATCTCCCCAATTAGGTCTTTGCATTTCAATGAGGATGATAGAAAAGATTTGGATTTGTCGGAAAAGGAGGAGTCAGATTCTGTAGAGTTGGAAGATGGTGATAATATCTTGGAAGATCTTGGCCTGCAGTTGGGGTAGATGGGTTTGAGATCTTTAAACCAAACAACTCCAAACACCAAAAACCAAAGATTGGGGAGAAAAGAACAAGAGGTGCTAAATCCAATAGGGAAAGGCTAGTGATTGTAGGTAGTGCAAAGGGTCAAACCAAATTGAGATCGGGAAGAGCTTATGACTCTTCTCAGAGGCAATGAGGTGCCTATCGTGGAATGTCGAGGGTTGCAATGCCCCTGACAAACAACGCCTTATCAAGCGGTGTCTTGATCAGGTGCGCCCAAAAATTATACTTTTGCAAGAATCAAAGCTGAAGGGTGATGATGTTTGGTTATTCAAGTTGCGCTTTCAGAGATGGGGAAGTATTTTCTCTGAAGGTTGTGGTGCTTCAGGGGGTTTGGGTATTCTGTTGAATGAATCCACTGTGGAGATTATTGTGGTAAGATTGGAGTGACAATAGCAGTGGGTGAGGGCTTTCTTGAAATCTTTGCATTGTGAATTTGAGTTGTTCAATATTTATAGGCCTACTAGCACCATGAAAAGAGAGGATTATGGGAAGAGCTATAAAAAACCCTTCTAAATCTTGGAGCACATATTTGTGTCCTTGGGGAGGACTTTAATGCCACTCTCTCTCCAATGGATAAAAAAGGTGGCTCCTTATTAGAGTTGAGAAAATACAACACCACAAGAGCCCAAATGATCTCTGCAAGCTGAAAAACCTATTACAAGGAGAAGCAAGGAAGCAAATAACAGATAAAACAAATACATAGAAAATATGCTCAAAAAGATGAGAGCTCAATATTCACAAAAATGTGTAATGTGATAATCCTTCTTACAATACAAAGAAAGAACTCAACCTTTAATAGGTCAAGAAACCCTAAAAAGGAAAACCTAGGTTTGCACATAATAATTAATAAAAGAATTAATTATTATGCACCTAAAGTTAGCTTAAGTGTAAAAGAGATAAAGGGAACTTAAATAATTAAACAAATATTATTTAATTAATCAAGTAAATACCCAAATACTCTAACACCCCCCCTTAAGCTAGCTTAGGGAGAAGCTAAAACCTAGAACAACTATTGAAAGCAAGAAAGATGGATCCCGACAACAAGGCCTGATCAGGTACCCAATACAACCAAATCTCTATGAAATGGAGAAATAGAGAAAACCACGTGGGAAAAAACTCTACTCCAAAAAGAGATGGAAAAGAACACCACTGAAGCATGAAGAACCTACAAACACTGTCGAAGAATAAATGCCGATCTAAAGAACCTCCATTGAAATAGAACATGACCAGGTAGAGAAGACTGTAATCTGCATGTGTGCCCTCAAATGACACTACTTGAATTAGATGGAAAACAAGGCAAACAATTGAACTCGAAGATATAGATGGCATGAGAAACCAAAGCCTGAAGAGTTGATCAATCGAACCACAGAAGCATTATAACCAATAGGACAAAACTCCCCATAATGCTAAAGACGGAGAGGGACAGGTACATTGAAAAGAACGACCAACAAGAACTGCATGACGAAGAACCAGGAACATCGAAGGTGCTGAGATAGTACATAGTGTCATGGAAGGAACACTCACTTGACACACATCATGAGGTGAATGTCATGGAAGGGACACTCACTGGACAACAGTAGATGGAAAACAAGGCAAACATCAACCCCCTCATGACACTTTATAAGTAGTGCATGTACAATAAGGCACAAGATGTGCAAGATCTCAAGTAAACAATGCATGATGGCACTTTATCTCAGTGTGTTTGCATAAAATAAGTTACAATGATAAGAATACTGGAAATAGAAAAGAGAACCAAAACCGAGACATCCTACTTAGAGAAGAGATCCCAGGACCTGAAACAACCAAGATATCCACTAGAGTGCTGAAAAGAAAAAAACTGAATAAAATATTCTTGGATCGGAATCTAGAAATAAAACCCATATGGCTGGAAAGTACACAACACATGTTTTCCAAAAATATAAATTTTTCAAAAAACGGAGTTCGGATGCTCATTCTACGGCTCCCGAAGTGCAAAAACGAGACCCCACTTTGACTGGAAAAAAACACACAGTCAAACAGAAAATTTGGAAAACAATTCCAACATCACGAGGTCCGACTTAGAACCAGCTTTCCGATGCCTATTCGTTTTCGAAAAAATGACTCTATATGCCCAAGATATGGCCAAAAAACTATGGTGGCTGGAGCCTGGCAGTGGTGGCCAGTGGGCGGCGCAGGGGTGGCGGTCAAGTGGTGGCTGAGTGGTTGTCGGCGGAGGAGTCATGGCGGTCGGTGGGCATGAGCGATGCAGGGAGGCTGCGGACAGAGCACTAGCTGGGCGAGGGCGTAGTGCTGGCGGCGGGGGTCGGGAAGGGGCCGCAGGCGGGAAGGCCAGCGGCGGACGGCGATAGGGGGGTCGGGGAGCTGCGGGCGGCGACTCTAAAAGGGGCCGCAGGAGGGGGCCATCGGAAGGCGGGGCCGGAGGTTGTTAGGGGGCCCCACCGTACCCTACGTACTGTGGGGAACCCCCCAAAAACAAATACAAAAAACTTGATTTTTTTTTGGTAAAAAAAAATTCTCGAACTGCGTGTCAGGGACGTACGCCCTCGTACTGGAGAAAAAAAAACTCCCAGAGGCTCAGGGCCAAAAATGGTCAAGTGTTATATGACTATAGGGGGTTTTGGGCCCTCTGAGCACAATGGTGAGGTCCATTTAGGCCTAAAGTGCTCAGAAAAAAGGCCTATCCCTAAGTACATAAAAAACTTCCCGAAACCCCAAATCTGCTTCCAATGCAAAAATTATCAAAACAAGAACAAATAGCTGCAGATCTGAAACTCTGATACCATATTGGAGTTGAGAAAATACAACACCACAGGAGCCCAAATGATCTCTGCAAGCTGAAAAACCTGTTACAAGGAGAAGCAAGGAAGCAAATAATAGATAAAACAAATACATAGAAAATATGCTCAAAAAGATGAGAGCTCAATATTCACAAAAATGTGTAATGTGATAATCCTTCTTACAATACAAAGAAAAAACTCAACCTTTAATAGGTCAAGAAACCCTAAAAAGGAAAACCTAGGTTTGCACATAATAATTAATAAAAGAATTAATTATTATGCACCTAAACTTAGCTTAAGTGTAAAAGAGATAAGGGGAACTTAAATAATTAAACAAATATTGTTTAATTAATCAAGTAAATACCTAAATACTCTAACACTCCTTAGCTCTTAGTCAGTTACAACAAGACTTCGGTGATTTTGTGCTGGAGAGTGGTTTAGCTGAAGTGAAATTCAAGGAAGGAGATTTTACCTGGACAAATAGAAGAGCCGACTTTTCCAACATTGCTGAAAACTTAGATCTCTTTTTCTTGGCTGGCGATTGGGTCACGCATTCATGGTTGACTAAAGCAGTGATCCTGCCTATTCATGTGTTAGATCATTATCGGATCTATCTTCGGATTCAAGATTATTTTGCCCCAGCAAGATGCCCCTTTAAATTTGAAATGATGTGGTTACGGGATGAAGGGATTAGAGATTTGGTGGATGAATGGTGGAGATGCTCGCCTGTTTGGAAAGGTAATCATGCCTTTATTTTTCTCAAGAAATTGCAGTACCTTAAAGATTCTCTTAAAAAGTGGAACAGGGAGAATTTCAAAAACGTGTTTACAGAGAAATTATCCATTGAAAATGAGTTGGAAGCCCTACATAGTTGGGTGATTCAGACTGGCATAACAGAGGTGGATTTTTTTGGAAGAAAAGCGACTCAATTAGGATTATAAGGAGCTCCTAGCTAGAGAGGAATTTTTTTGGAGGCAGAAATCTCGTGAAACTTGGTTGAAGGATGGTGATAGAAACAACAAATTCTTTCATAGCTTTGTTAAAGTAAGCCAGTCTTGCAATAAAAAAAATTCTATCATTAATAAGGATGGTGTTGAAGTGACTAATCATAAGGACTTTCACGATGCGACTATAAGCTTTTTCCAACAACTTCTTAGGGAGGATGGTGAGAGGAATTTTGAGGGCGAGGATGCTCTTGAGATAATACCTGAATGTATATTTGCTGCTCAAAATAGCTTTTTGATGAACAAAGTCTCCTTGAAGAAGTAAAGATGGCTCTTTTTGGTTTAGGAGGTGAAAAATCTCCTGGCTCGGACGGCTTCCCGACTACCTTCTTTCAAAAGTTTTGGGATCTTTTTGCAATGGATTTGTGGAAAGTGGTTGAGGAGTCTCGAGAGGGGGGATTAATTTTGAAAGATCTTAACAACACCTTCATTACTTTAGTCCCCAAAAAGCAGTCAATCTCTTCTTTTGAGGATTTTTGTCCCATCTCCTTATGCAATACTGTTTACAAAATCATTTCAAAAGTGATTCCAAATTAGTTGAATACTGTTTTGAATGGAATTATATTTGAAGAACAAAGTGGGTTTTCTTCAAATAGATCAATTGTGGAAGGCATCATAATTTCTCATGAGGCCATTCATTCGATAAGAGTTGCAAAAACTGATAGAATGATTGTCAAGCTTGATATACAAAAGGCCTACGGTAAAGTGAATTGGAGCTTTTTGTTTATGGTGATGCAGAAGTTTGGTTTTTGTCTTGATTGGATCAATTGGATAAGATTTGTGTTTGTTCCCCCCGTTTTTCAATTTTGGTTGGTAGTCTGCAGGGGCTTTTTGAGTCTTCTAGGAGTTTAAGGCAAGGTGATCCCATTTCCCCCTTTCTCTTTATTATCATAGCTGAAGCTCTTGGTCATTTAATTTGAATGAAAAGAGATGATGGCTTGTGGAAAGGAATGAAGGTTGCTCAGGGTGTTAGGGCTATTACTCATTTACAGTTTGTTGATGACATGTTGCTACTTGGGGAGGCATCTTTAAGGGAAGCAAGAACTATGAGAAGTACACTTGATAAGTATTCTTGATGGTTAGGTCAGAAGATCAATTGGAGAAAATCAGATATATTTTTCTTTAACACGAATGTGGGGAAACATAGGGAAATTTCTCATGTTATGGGAATGAAGGTTGGCAGGCTCCCTGAAAAATATCTTTGAATCCCTCTCTTTGTTGGTGCTAATAGATCATCAATTTGGTAGAATTTGGTGGATAGATACATTCAGAGAATGGATGGGTGGAAGAGTAAATGGCTTACCTCGGCAAGATGGGTATTAATATTGAAAACAATTACCTCTACCATTCTTATTTTCCCTCTGATGTGTTTGAAGATCCCACACAAAGTCTCGAAGGTAACTGAACAAAAGATGAAAAAGTCTTTCTGGAATGGTGCTCAACGTGAGGACATAATTCCTTTGTTGGCTTGGGAGAAAATTTGCAAACCTAAACACAAGGGAGGTGCTAGACTAATAAATTGACAGAAGATGAACAAGGCGATGGGAGAAAAACTAGTTTGGGCAATCTATAAAAATCTCAGTTAACTATGGGTGCAAATCTTGAAAGCTAAATATTTGGATAGCCAGGAGGACTGGAGAATATTCACAATTGCCAATCCCCTCGAGTGGCTCAACCATCTGGAATTTTATTGTGTCTTGTAGGAAGATTGTCATAGATCACTTAATGTGGCAGATTGGTGATGGCAGGGATGCAGATTTTTGGATGGATTCATGGGATGACAAGGAGGTGTTACCCTTGGATGGAGTGAGAAGGATTTTATTTGAGCTGTGGGGGAATGAGGTAAGGAATTATGTGGAGCCAGTAAGAGTGGATGGAAGATTGGACTAGCGATGGAAATCTGTCAAAGGGGCCCTTCAAAATCCAAATCACATCAGAATGATGGAAAGTATTTTTAAGAGGTGAAGAGTGCTTATCTCAGAGAATATGGATATAGTGACGTGGTGTGGTTCGAAGAGTAGTAATTACTCGATCAAAATTGGCTACCAAATTTTAGATAATCATGCAGAAGATATTGAATGGCCGACAAATTTGTGCTGGGGGGAGAAGTGTCTCCCTAAGGCGGGGGCTTTTGCGTGGTTAGCCATCAAAGGAAGAATTTTGACAGGAGAACAAAGGAAACAACTTGGTATGGCTAGAACATCAAGATGTATAATGTGTGGTAAAAATGAAGAAATTGTTGATCATCTACTTCTAAACTGTGGTGTGGCTACATAGTGTTGGAAGATGGTGCAAGGTAAGCTGGAGTGGCATGGTCCTCTCTTAGGAATGCTGAAGGAAGTTCTTGTTTAGCTAGCCTAGATGGGATAAACAGTCGGTCTTCTCCTATGTGTGGAAGATCAGCCCGGGAATAGTCATATGGGAAATTTGGAAGGAAAGGAATCAACTAATTTTCCAAGACAAAACCGAGTCACTGCAGTGCATTTTGACTAGAATTGATGTGTCTATTGAAGAAGTTGTGGGTGCAGCAGCTTCAAGATTTGCAGCAAAGGATGCAGTTTTAACAAAGGAAGATTTACATATACAAAGAAGTTGGCTAAAGATAAAATTCAGGCCCATTCATGGGCCAATAAGGGTTGACCTGTGTGCAAGCTCTTCAGAGAGGCAAAAGATGGTGAAGTGGATTCCTCCAGGCGAGGGATGGATTAAGGCAAATTTTGACAGAGCCTCAAAAGGCTATCTAGGTGATTTAGGGGCAAGAATGGTTTTCCAAGATTGGGAAGGTAATATATTAGCATTGATTGCTCAAAAGTTGGACTGGAGAACAAATAATGAGGCAAAGGTACAGGCTACTCTTTTGGCGATTGAATGGGGCCTAAAACTCAGTTTTCCTAATTTTCATTTGGAAGGAGATTCATTGATTACAATTAATGCGATAATTAAAGGGGAGACGCAAGCTTGGAAGTTAGATAATTATATTAAAAAGATTAAAAATGACTTAATTTTTTTTAATGACTTCAGAGTATCTCATGTTCGCAGAATAGGAAATGAGGTGGCGGATGTGTTGTTGAAATAGGCAACGTCTTTTGAGGTGGAAAAGGCTTTTCATTTTGAAGATTTTTGAAATCTTGCTATTGAGTATAATGTAGTGGCAAGTGTTTAATGTGGTTGTACCCCCTAGATAATAGCAAGTACGAAATAGGAAGATGATAGACATTCTTAATGGCTTGGTGTGTGGTGGAGTGAATGTCGGATCTGCAGGGATAGAATGTTTTGAACTGACAAGGACAAAGCTTTTATGAACCTGTATTTATGAGCAGAGTTCTTGATGGTGTGGGTTGGTGGATGACTTTTGAAAAGGCGATGGAGTGATGAAAGCCTCGGCTTCATTAAAAAGGTTTTTATGTGGTGTGCAATGAGCTTGTCTTTCTGGATTTTAATTGTGCTTTTTACAGAGTCTGTTAGAGGTATGGATGGGGTTTGGATGCAAAGGTGGCAGTACTGTAGAAGGGTAGGATATGGAGGTCAGCTTCACATGCAAAACAAAGAAGTGATTGGTTCCATTTGTTGGGAAAGTTTCAGTTAGAAGGATGAAAGGCCTCTTTTGGTACAATGATAAGAGGTTCATTGACACAGTGAAACTGCTTTGGGGGGAGGAAATCAACCATACCAGCCATAAATATCGGATGAATATGGATATCTATTCACTAATGGTGACATCGGGCTTAGAATTTGAAGCCTCTATGGATGTTGTGAAAAGGGTGATGAAGGCTCTAGCACTAGAGGAATTTCTGGGAGGGATGGACTCCATCTTTGAGTGGGCAGTACCTGGAGATGGGTTTGATGTGTCTGAAGGGGTTATTGACAGTGACTTTGACGGGAAAGTGTCATTTGTAAGGTGGCAGGAGGGGGACCTGAAAGAGAGGTTTCGGGCTCTTGCATGGCATGGGTGGGAAGCTTTGAAGACCTCCGTGGAGTTGATGCAAGTGGAAGTGGACTTGAGAGATGCAGTGGAGGTGGCTAGGAGGGAGGTGGGGCCTCAGCTAAGGCCAAGAAAGTGGAAGAACGCAGCTGAAGATGGTCAGGCCAGGTTATGCGGAGGTTCTGCCTGAATTATGTCACGTTCTTTTTGAGTCTGTTTTGTTTGTATTTTGTCTTAGCATTAATCTTCTCTAAGCTCTTTAAATTTCTACTGTATTGCTATTGGACTTTTTTATGGCGTTTGTTTCTGAGCGAAGATGTGCTCATTTTGAGGTGTCTATTTATCTGTGGGTGGGTTATTAGCGATATTGTCTAGATGTATGGTTAGTTGCTAGTTTCTTGATGTTGTTTTGAGATACTTTGTAAGTTGTTTATTTCTATTAATAAAATCATATTATTACCAACCAAAAAAACAACTAATATATCGATGATTTGTGAAATAAATAGTAAAAGTAAAGGGACACGAGAGAGAATGTAAAGAAAACTAAAAATAACTACCGGACAATGCCAATCATATAATAACTTCATGCTTATGACGATTAAATCATATTGATAGAAACCATATTATCACAAATAAAGCTATTACAATTCATGAGAATATGATGCAATCATTAAAGGAATTAAATTAAAAAGATATTTTCAAAATTCATTAAACTACACAGCCATACCCATGTGCATATACAAGACAAAATTCTTTTGAAAGCACTTCAAATGCAATCTAATCATTCTATCTTTGTAGCTAAATCACCATAAAATTGACAATACCATTTAAATGAATTTGTTTGAATTATCAACACAAACTAAAATGCGGAAACTTAAAACTTTATTCGTTCAAATTTTACAAGTTTGGGGCAGAAATTTGCATACCAAAATTGCAACATCATTTCGCAATAATGTATATATGTATCAAAAATCCATACCTTTCTAAGTTAGAATAAAGGGTTTATATATAAATTACAATGCTCATATTCCAAACTTAAAATTAGGGTTTTTGGGTGAAATTGAGGGTCAATTTTTTTTTTAAACTAAATAAAACTACCTCTAATATGCTTTAAAACTCAAGCAAACTACTCCTAAATCTCATGCAAAGGGTATCTAACCAATTTGAGGCACCAAATTTGGAGAAAACAAGCCCTTTCTATTGTGTTTGAAGTGTCAGTTAGCTTTTGTTTCAAATTTGACAAGATTTCTTTTCGAAATGTCAATTTTATCACTCGGTTCTTTGCTTGACTAAGCTAGAAATGAGTTGTAGCTTATTTGACATGGGAGAACAAGGAAAATGCCCCTTTGTGCCCCCCTTTTCCACATGTGAGAACTGAAGTTAACTGAAACTATCAAAAACCAATCTGGGAACATTTGTCCAAATTGTATTGCTTGTTGTAACATGTTTTCTACAATTGTATCTATCCAAAATTTGAAGTACACAAATTATAGAACTTCATGATTAAAAATATTTACTCTATTATTCAAGACTTCAACATACAGTGCTTTTGTTTATTTTAGTTTTACAATCAATTTTTGGATGAAGATCTTCAGTTTCAAACTTGTTTCTTAAAACTGAGGTATTTCAACCTACATAATCTAAATTTTTTGTTTCATTGACAACATTTGTTTGATGATTTTAGGAGTGCAATCGCAATACAACTTATCCTTGAATTCTTGCACTATTTGTCAAGCATCATTAACAATCATTTTATCATCTAAAAGAGTGCAAGGGAGGGATTCTACAAACTCCTCAACTCTTACCAACAATGTATTTGCACCATTGATTTGTTCAATAATTTTCTCTTTTTCTTTATTATACTCCTTTATTACCATCTTAATGGCTCTTGTCCATTCTACTATCACTCCTTTATCTGAACCATTGAGAAACCCCTTTTCTAACAATGTATTTTCATTAGTATTTTTAATTATTCGGAGGACAGGGAGGTAGTTGTCCCACATGAGAAATGTATCTTCAATGCTTATAGCCTCTTTTCCCTCCCATGTCAACATACCATGAAGGACTATCAATTGGTATTTGATGGCATGGTATAAGCCCATCACTTATATTGATTACTTCCTCTCCTTGTTGCTCAATCTCTTGTCTCCATGTTAATGCAGTTGTAATGAAAGAGTCACCAATTGAGACTGATGCGCTTTGAGAAAACAAGGCTTGCAACCTAGTAGACAAGGCACTTAAGTCAATTGGTCCCATTAAATGACCAATGTACTTCTTTAGTTCTTTTATTTGTGCCTTTACTCTTGCTTAGTATCTTCTTGTTTGTTTAACCTTTGAAAGATTGTTTCTACTACTTGTCTTAGAGAATGTTTTTCCCCTTCTTTGTTTTGTTCACCCAAATCTATCTCTTGTACTTGATAATATTGAAGCACCATTTTGTTTCTAGGCCTAACAACTAATGACACTACAATTTAGGCCCTTTGATGGCCAGAGGCATCTATGATAACAATTGACAACTTCCCCCCTCTCTTCTTAGGCTCTGGAGTTTTGAATGTTTGCTCCAATATGATGAAGTCATCTTAATCAATTTCCTTATCCCTCCTTTGCCTTTGTTAAACAATGTGGGTTAGCCATATTGGAGTTGTACTAGACATAATTTCAAACATGTTTCCACCTTGTTCTTGTTGTTCTTTATTTGTTTGGGGTTGATCCTCTGCTACATAGTCTTTTCCCTTGTCTACCATTTGTTCACTTTCATCATGATGTTCTTTTTCTATATTTTGTTCCTTATCATGTGATGGGGGTACTTCACTTTCACTTTCTCAATCTATCTCTTTCTCATGCTCTCCACCAAGTTCTTGTTCTTGTTCCTTAAGAGGCTCATCATCTTACTCTGCATGATGTTCTTCCTTAGAAAGAACAACCGGTAGAGAGTGGAGGGCATGACACAAGGTTACAAATTTGTGTAATGAGTTAGTTAATACCTTCATGAAAAGGGACATATTTAGATAGACTTATGTGCGGGATTTTTTATGGCCCATTATCCCACACAAATTGAAGCATGATGGGACAATGGATAGAATGGATGGCTTTGACTATACTTTCAATTGGTTGTATACCACAACAAAGAGGATGGAACACATGTTGCTTAGATACCATGACATGACCAAACCATTTAATGACCTTTTTGAGACTCATGTGGAAGTTAGACCATGTAAACAAAGGATTTGTTATGTCAAGTTGTTGCTAGAAATCCAAGTCTAACAACCCCCAACCATTTTTAGAATAAAACCAAGCTTCACATTTTGTAACATACCATCTCATAAATTAAGCTCCCTCTTTATCCTCTAGTAACTTGATCATATTAAAGGTTTTGTATATAATCAAATTAGACAAGCAAGTTGTCATCCAACCATATCTATCAACTCATTCTTTTTGGGCAATTGTGAGGTACATAAACATTGGTAATGTTGGCATTCTAGCAATGAATTCCAAGCATAACTAACACAACATGAAGGTTTAGATATTTTCCCAAGGAAAGGATGGAAGGAATTAAATTAGAAAATAGAATGCATACATCAACATGACCATTCTCATCCTAGTTGATGAGTTGTGATGTTGGACACAATATCATCCTAACAATTGTGTAACAAAAAATTAGACTTCAACTTCTTGTAGGCAAATTATATCAACATGGTCAAGCTTTGAACAACCTAATAGAGAACTTGCAATAAGTGTTTGTAAGGTTGTGTACCTTCTTTGAAGAAATTATCATTTAGAGGAAACCTTGATGAAGAGTTATGATTAGCCATCATTGTTTGTTAAAACAAAGAACACATTGCCTACTAAAGGATGTTTCCCTAGTAAGAGAAAATCACCCAGAAAAATGGTTCAAAAATTTCCCCCATTCTCTTCCTCAATCAATCATTGTCATTGAGAAACAAGCTATGAGATTTCCTAGAGGGTTGAGCATTCACAATAGAAGTTCCAATAGTAAAATGATGACCTTGAGCCAATAAAACTTGACTAGTCTAGTTAGGAACGGATCTAATGGAAGAGAGAATTGGATCAAACTTCAAACATATTGTTAGATTTTAGCTGAAGGTGTGGGCTTGAAGGGTTTTGAGTTGAAGGATTTTTTTCTCTCCTAGAGTATTCCAACCCTTACCTTTAGCACATGATGTCAAGGTCTCAATAGTAAGCTTAGAGGTAAAAAATGAAACAATATATTATTTCATGATCAAAATATTAACACCTAAAATAAGTATTAGGCATATCAAATGCATGCAACCTTCTATGACAAAAAAAAGGCCTAACTTTAATCTCCACAAACTTTTGAAGGTCAATGATGAGGTCTACCTTGATACAAATGCTCTTATGGAGTCAAGTAAAAAAACATGTCTTGTTCATTGCATACAAAATGCTTGGGGCTAGATAATTTATTCTAGCAAAGCCCACAAATGATTGGGAAGAGCTCAACCAAGATGGAGATGTTGAGTGAGGCTTGCTCAAGACCCTAAAATTGCGGGTCTAGTGAAATAACACCAAAAGAGTGTTTTGAACCAACAACTAAAGTTGTTCAATTGCACATTAACTTGTAGGGGATCTTTAAAGGAAAAAAGAACAACACTATACAAAATTCTGAAACCCTAAAAGCTTGGTGCCACAAGATTCCCATTAACTTAACCTCAGCAGTAAGAGATTGTTTTGATACTATGCAACCAACACATGCAATTAGCTTGAATTTTTCATATCATTAACAGACAAAGTCAACAAATCTTTAGATTAAAAAACATCAATATGGGTTTAATATTGATACCTTGTAGATTATGGGCACAAAACTTCTTTACTTATTTAGGCACCATGCTCTATATCATTTGAAACCAAAGTTATATAGGGTTATGAAAGAGCCATATAAATTGCTTTAGTTAACCTTAAAGGTGGGATTGGTAGCAAAATTAATGCGGCAAGCCCTTACATTTCTCACTAAGGTGATATGAAAATACAAAACAAAGCAAATCATAAACCTTAACTTGTACCAAAATCAAATCTTTAAGTTCATACAAGCCAAATTAGAGCTCTCTAATAATAATAATCCAATGCATGCTCTAGCAATGGCATAGTATGATGGTCAAATTGTGATCTTGTGGTTTTTTCCACCAAGCTTCAAACACCTATTTGAGTTTTATTTTTGGGTTCATGTTGAAAATAAGGTCCCCTAATTGTGACCTCAACAATTCATAGCTTCAATAAAAAAACATTTACGCCCAATTTAATATAAATAAAAATTCAATACATGAATTACAAAATTATTATCCATTTTTGTTATTAGCCTATTAAAAGATTAAGTAGGCTTAAGAGCCTTGCATCCATTGAGTGGAGCCATTAATCCTAAAGCCAATTCCCTAAGAGCAACTATAACATTCCATAGTATCTTGAAATTTTAAAATTATAAAGCTTTACTTATATTAACATAAATTATAATTATATTGAATAACCATTCTACATTATATTTATTTATATATTTATGTCGAAGGCATTCCCTATGACAAAAAAAAAAAATCTCACTTGAAAATCCAACCATCTCAAATTCTAGAGAAACATGCAAGACCATGAAACGGATCTCGTTCGTTCATCACTTTTACCCTTTTGGAAAACCTAAATGGCGAACACCCAAGATTTTCTCTTGATTATGATTGAGAAATGGGTAGGGCAGGTTCAATGGCAGACCTCTGTAAACTCTAAAAAAGTCTCACTGGTGGATCCAAAAGCACCATTTAATGTCTCACCGCTTGTCCACGATCCATACGCATTAAACGTTAGAAACACGAACATAAGTTTTCCCTTTGATTGAAATCCATACGCATTAAATGTTAAAAAAGTGCAACTACATATCTGTCAGTAAAAGCAAGAAGTTGAGTATATCGTTTATTATAATGAATTTGTTCTCAAACTAGAAATTGGATTCCCAAAAATGTCCTTTTAAAATACACCCACCATGAAAGGAAAAGAAAATATGGTAAAAATGAATCACATTAAAAAAAAAAAATTAAAGTTTACTATTTCTTTTTAAAGTTTTTGTTTACTATTTCTTTTTAAAGTTTTTGTTTTATGTTTTATGCTAGTGCTTGGGTTTTATTTTATTTTTATTTTTTTAATTATGTTTAAAAAATCCTATTTACTTAGAATCAAATTTAATAAATATTAAAAGTAAGGGTAATAAATTAAAATTAAGATTAAAATTAAGGATGGAAATAATTAAAATTTATTTATAATTTTAAATAATTATAATAATTAAGACTTAGTTTTAAGATTGATTTATTATTATAATTATAATTATGAAGATTAAATTATACTTATATTTATATAATAGTAATTAAATTATGATTAAAGATATAAATTAATTTAAAATAGGGAGGAAGAAACAATTTGTGTGTGAGAGAGAGTTCTCTCCTTAATTTGTGCAAATAACATCATTCAAATCCATATCAATACACCATAATATCATTAATATTTGGTTAAAGGGATATTCCTTATAGTGAACCACATTAGGAATTTATTGGAAATGCTTGCAAACTGCAATCTCAAGGGTGGTCATCCTTGTATTGTGAGAGTATTGAAATATAATTAGACCTATTCCATCCTTTAGTCCACCTCGAACGCTAGCCACCCTCCTCAACCCATATCTCCTTCCCTCACTCCCTCCCTATCCCCCTATCTATTTCTCTACCTTCATGTCTTATTTCCTTTATCTTCCCATATATCTCTAGTTCTCTTTCTCTTCATAGATATATCTACCTCTATCTTCCTCTATCCCCATTTATCTCAACATATTTCTCTCAATCCTTCTGTATAGATCTCCCTCTTTCTAGACCTTTATATTTGCATCTCTTTATCTTTCTATATGGCCCCCACCTCTCTCTCTCTCTCTCTCTCCATATCCTTACCCCATTTCTCTCTCGCTCTTCCCCGCTCTATCTCTCCCTCATTTTGTCCCTATGTATCTCTCTCTCTCACTCTATATTGAAAAAATAATATAAGCCTATTGGTAATAGATCTTGATTATGTTATTATTTCAAAGGTCATATTGGTAATAGATCTTGATTATGTTATTATTTCAAAGGTTTTCTTTTAGTTGTCCAGATCTTTGTAAGTGGATGCATAATTCACATGAAGCTATATCTTATCCATTGTAACCTTTGTTGCACAAACAACATCATTTTTCAATTATATAACCTAGGTTGGCCTAGTGGTGGAGAACTTGTGCTCTTGAAAAAGAGGTCACAATTTCAAATCCCACAAGGGTGTAGGGTATGTACACCTTATTGGCTTCGACCCATTACCTATCAAAATGAACAAAAAACATTTTTCAATTGACTTCATGTATTGCAGAAATGGATGCTAAAAATAGACCATTTTTTTTTTGTAATTTACCTTCCACACATCTTCGGCATGCCCATTGCACACTAAGGTGCAATTGCTAGTTTACAAATAAATAAATAAATATAGACAAACTAGTCAATGAGCCCTCAGTTTGTTAGTGACGTTGAATGGTTCTAAATATGCCCCCAAAAATCAAGTCTTGTCGAGTGCAAGTCATTGACATCATAAGGAATAAGGTTGGGATTGTGCCTTGGGCAAATTTGATGGAACAGATACCTCTCAATCCTTAGCTCATAATCAAAGAGGTTTCAACCTAAAGACCTTTGATCCTATATCAGATAGCTAAAAGTTATTTGTAGATGATATTAAATTAAAAAAAATAACAAACTATTTGTACAAAATCCACACGAATCATTTAAAATTCAACGATCATAAAATGCAGCTTGTCCTATTTTCTTTTAAACCCTCAAAATTCCATAACCTCCAAAAATAATTGGCACGTCAACTTTTAGAGATATAAAATTGAAATTTGATGGCACCTGAAAGGAAATTGCAGGTGTGATGTGGGACGAAAGGGCAATCAATCATGTTTAATATGAGCATATACACTAATACTAGTACATACAACAGCAGTGCTCGTAGGACATAAACTGGCCAAGGCGCACGATTCCACAAAATTCGGGTAAGAGGAGAGTCCAAACTAATTATTTATCAATAACACAAACCAAGATACCCTCCAAATGGCAACCATCTCCTTTAAATACATAAGAAGATAGACTTAGCAATAAATTGAATCCTCTAATCCTCTTCATGATGTGTCATCACGGAGTGTGACTCAAAATATTGATCCTTAAAATATCTACACAGTTACTTTCCATAAGCACTTTTAAGTATTATTATGGACTAGAGAATATCATGTCTCCTATTTTATCAGAATCCATTTCCTTGAGATGCCCTCTGATTATTGGTCAATACTTATCAAGAGACCTCTGCCCCTGAAAATACTGAATAAGAAAAGAGAAAAGAAATGCACACATACAGAGATGTAACTTGAAGTGATGTGGAGGTGTGTACAAACCTAACTGACGCAGACAAAAGGTGGATATAAAAAACAATTGTCCTAAAAATGATACTAGCCTAATTTTTTTTAAGGGTGCAATAAGATCTTCTAGGCATCTAGTAATCTCGTTGGTGGCAGAATATAGTCCAATGGGAAAAGGACTTCCCTACTCCGTGAAGACAAATACTATAAAGGTCGTTGTTCAGGAATGGGCAGCACAGTTTTATTATAACTTGCAGATGGTGTTAAATTGACTCGGGGCTGTACAGAAAGGCAACCTGGAATTTGCAGTCCAGCTCAGAATTTCATATTCAAAGGAGGCTAATAGGCCTACTCGACAACGTTGTGTAACTACTGACTGATGATGAAGTTGAAATGACAGAAGTAGGAAACCTTGAAGAAACTTTCCTAAATAAAGTTTTGTGACAGCTACTCATTTCAATATCCTGTTATGAAAACTAGATCATCTATTTTTCTGGGTTCTCATAACTTTCATCTCATTGATAGAAGGGGAAACAAAAAAAGGTGCCGTGAAAAGAGAAGAAAGAAATTAAAGAATTTTCTTCTTTAGATGCACCTAGTAGTCTAAACGCATTTTCAGTTCATCAAAAGTACGCTCAGTAGCATGATTTGTTGTTCTGAACTTCTGACAATCAGCGTTGCATTTTCTCAAGCTCATCTCTGTTGCGCTTTGAATTGTGATTGCTAGAGTAGGAGCGGAAATGAAAATGGATTTGACTGAATAACATTAACCTGTGCTTTAATATTAAGTCAGAAAGTTTTGTTTGTGAGCTATGCGAGATAGTAAAATCAATAATATGGGAGCTGAAAATATGATATAGGAATTTTGACATGCTTATCTCAAATCTCAAATTTCCATTTTTGCCCAGTTCGATTTTCTAATATTAGCAACTTGCTAAACCATTTTTTAGATCTAGGGTCCTTTAAGTTCTTAACCCTAGTTATATTTAGCTTTGCTTTCAGAAGCATTAGATAAGTTTTGTCAAACAAATTAAAGTTTGCTAAATGCTAGAAACAGGATATACATATGAAACGATTAACATGATTACAGTCATTATGATTTCTGCAGGCAAACACTACAAGAGCATTAGGGAATATGAAGTGATATACAAATACTAATATAATATTTTAACTAGGCAAAGACAAGTTCTCTGATGTGACAAAAAACCTTGAGAAACACAACCAATAATTATAACTGGCTAGTAGTTGAAACGTTTAAGAGAACCTGCGAATTCCCTGCCATAGTAAAATATATAAACGCAATCTCTAACAATGAATTTCTTGGCAAACGATCTTTGAACTCCTCTTCCTTGTAGAGATGCATCCGAAATACATCTGAAGAATCAAAGATGAACACATTTCTACACTGTCTGAAAGTAAGTAAATTTTCATCAAAATGTTTGGGACTGAAATCTCCATCACTAATAAGTAATAAGGCCATCTCAATCTTCAAGAAGGATGAATTGGGCTCCTCATTTTCAGATGCTCCTGGTGCATGTAGAATTTGAAAGATTGGAAACATGCAGCTCTACACTCGCAATCACCCTACAATTGCTGCCTTTGATTACAAGCTGTGGTTTGTGACATCAAATCCTCAGCTTGACCAAAATATTTTCCTGCTATAGTTATAAGAATATTCAGCATAGGAAGTTCTCCGTCATCTTTGGTCTTAGAAGCCCTCAAACTTGCACATTTTCTTAGCAAACTTCTTACTGAGGCACATGTCTCTGCATCTAGTGGTTTATCCAAAACTGCACAAAGAGCAAACAGCCACACCGCCCGATCTTTTGACAAAGAGCTGATGCCTTCAAACCAAGACACATGATACATGAAAAGTGTGGCCCTCATAACCTCATCCAAGCTCAAAATCACTGAAAGTGTGGGACTCGTATATATTTTTTCCCCCAGACAATCAACCTTCAGATCTTTACCACAAGGATTACCTGTGTCATTCGTTTGACATTCCTGGCTTGCTTCAGTAATCTCATCTAAATCTTCCAAAACATCATCTCTACCTTTCTCATTTTCCCCTGCTTGAGAACAGGATTCTTCATTGTCTGTTAGCCTACACATTGCACCAAAACAGAATCTCTCCCATGCAACTTTATCTCTACGAGATGGCAAACATGTTAATTGGAGATCCTTAGATAGATCAATCTTTGAAAGTTCCTGAAAATTCATTACTAACAGTTATATAACAGTAATTCCAAACAAAATAGAGCAATGAAGCAAATATATCTACTTTTCAGAGAGAAAGGGAGACGTTGAAGTTGACTCATGTCAAATTGGGCAGTGGAGAAATTACCATTCGCAAGTTGGAAAAGTCTGCTAGAAATTCTCTTTCCCAGTCTTTTGAAGGCAGCAAATCTATTGAACAGTCTAAAACAGGTGGTATATTTGGCATGTATGGTGTCTGTTTCTCATTCAATTTCTTCACATCAAGATTTGCAACTTTCACTCGAGGATATTGATTAGCTTCCCACCTGTGGAATTTTATTCCAGCACCAACAAAGCCAGAGTCAATGACTGTTTTCCATGTGATCGTAAATCACAAGAATTTTGAAGTGAGATATAAACCACCTTCCAATCAAACATCCAAAGCAGCAATAATCCCAAAACATTTTATATGGAAATAAATAGAATTGTCTTTGTAAGATTTTTTTAGTTGCCCAGGATTCCAAGCTATGTAGAAAGAAAATACTATGATGTCTAATCAAAGCTGAGCCTAAAGATATCCTATGGAATTAATAAACACTAAAGCTCATATAAAATTGATCCTTTCATCTTACATGATGTTGCACTACCATGAAAAATTGTAATTGAATTAAATTTTGAAATCCAATATAGGGGGGATAAACTACATTTAATAATGCTATAAGTGAAGTCACCAGACTACGGATTCCTCAGAAAGCTTGATGAAGCAGAGAATCATGGAATGCGATGAGTTATAGCCTAGAAATTAAAAAAAAATTGTCTTGAAAGAAAGCATGACCTGTCAACATAAATAGTTGTGAACCATAAGATTACGAAAACATCTATTTTAGGTTTAGAATTGTCAGCAATATGGCCAACTTGCTTAAATCTGTCAATCCCTGCAAGCACTAGAAAAAGAAACAGAAAACAGAGATAAGGACAAGCAGAAAGAAATCTAGAGTCCATAAAAAAGCATGCCATTAAGAATGGATAACTTAAAAATGAAAATGTTTGGCTTAAATTCATGACTCAACCATCTCTGATAGCTAAGCAACACAAATGAAGAAGTCTCCTGTCACAAATTGGTCAACATCCTTTAAGTTTAAAACAGGTGGCTACAACATCCAAACATGTACCATATATTCAGAAATGGTGGAAAGAAGGGGATAACAGTAGAATAATGAGCTATGCAAAACAGAAGGAAATCTCAAAGCTGTAAAAGTGACCTTTGAAAATGGAACAAAACAATTTTGGATAACATAGATCAAAGACCAATTAAAAAAATCAGAGAGAGCAAGGTGTTAGAATCCCTGCAGGTTCAACTATGAAATGAGAAATTCAACAAAAGCCAGTTAACAAATGAAAAAATATATTATAGTAGGTCTCATAATCACATAAAAAAGATGATATATATAGGAGAAAAAATTCAGATCCACCAGGATTAAAGGAGGGTCATTATCACAATTATTTTCACTAATCAAATTTCAAAGTGAGGCATATAGATTATAAAGTATAAACATAATTAATCAGCTTACAAAACTCATACATTGCATGAAATTAGGAAACGGGTATGGTTTCAAAAACAGAGATGGCAAGATAATGACACTCCTGAAATTTGTCAAAAACCAAAGGATTAAAATGTAACATAATATGTTAAAAAATTCAATGATTTGGAAAAGTTCAATTGATTAATTAGATGCTGAAAAGAACAAAAATAACACCTTTCTACTAATACTCAACTTAAAACTCCATAAAGCATTAAATATATCCAAAATCAACCTTTATATAGCAGAATAGGTAGAGGTCATGACAAAATACAATGTGTTGTGCAAAGTACACTAAGGCTCTTGAGGTTGGGGTGGTTACACTGTCTACTCTTCGGGAATTGCTGCTCAAAATTTTTTGACAAAAAAACAATGCCATCATGCTGGCCACAGCTGCAATATCTGAGAAACACAAAATCTCTCCAAAGAAAACAGCAATCTGCCTTTGTCAAATGATGTCACCCTACTCAAAATCAATATGCTGTCCGCTCTCCACACTGACAACCTGCAATGCAAGAAAATAAGAGAAATGGGCTCTTTGAAAGCCCACGTTAAGGCTTAGAATGAAATTAACAATTACTAATTAGGGATCTTGTTCGATTTTTCTCTTAAGATATTTTTTAATTATAATTTCTTGTAAGTTTTTGTTGAGAAGTGTGTTAGCAGCAAAGCAAAATAAAATATAGGAGCATAAATATAATTACTGGCATTCAAATATGCAGGCAAAAAGAGAAACTCATAACTAGTGGACACCATGTATTAGACGTCACAGAAACATTTTATTATAACAAACTACTCCCATTGCACAAAAAATATCTGCCCCAAATTCCACAAATCACTATAGCCCATCCATCTCATTTTATGCAATCCCATGATCCAAAAACTAAAGCGTTAAAATATTAAAATAACAAACTCTTCATATTTTTCACAATTCATTACCATGTCATTGTTTGACCAATGTTTGTAACAGTTTTGGGTTTCATAAGGTTTTGCAAGGAAACACCAACTTGGAGGAGGGAAATGTATTTGCCCAATAGGAGTGTTTAGAAGATGTCCAACCAGCTGATTCTGTTTTCAAAATGATTTCAACATTAAAATGAGGGATGGAAGGGAGGGTACTTAAAGTGATTGAAGAATTGACAGACTAACACTTCTAATGTTTCCAAATACAATTCTAATAAATTAAGAAGAACATTAAAGAAAGGCTTAGGAATCCTTATAATCCACATAGTGACATACCTTACTCGTCGAAGATATTCAAATCCATCGTGAGGTGATCCAGAAGCAAAGTCAGGCTCTCCTTCCACTGCTAATGCTGGTTTCAGTAAGCTATCAAATTCATCCTCACTGCTCTCAGAATCCCAATTCTCCTCGTATGAGCAGTTACTGCTTTTTTGGAATTCTGCAGCTTTCAATCCTGAGAGCCCAGAACAAGGTAGCTCTTTGTAGCATTCCTCTTCTGATTTTAACAGCAGCACTGAACCTGCAATGTATACGTTTAACAAAAATAATGTTAAATTGATTATTATTATGAAAAACCACAATTTTCAAGATGACAGAAAAACAGAACATAACCCTATTTCTATGTTATCTTTCTTCATCTTAGTCATTTAGTACTTAAGTACAGACAGTGCTTATGTAGGGAAAAGGATATCATCCGAATATAATACTGACAGGTGGACCTAAAGGTTCAATAGGCATGCTGATATGTTTCAGAAGAAATTGTAGAATTTGTTAGATGTATTTTTTCTTATTTAATAATTTGTAAGCTATTTGATCCAATAAATTATGTTATCATTTTACAAAATTGCATTATATTAAAGGTCACCTTGTTTCACTTAACATGACTAAATTTATTTTTATATTACATGTTGAGATGAACATACATCAAGTTTTTTTGTATGTCATATATGGAGATGAACCAACATGATTTCTATGAATCTTTTTTGGACATTTTTTGGAGGCAGTCTTCCTCTGGCTTCCATAAGATTATATATAAAAAAAATTGCGAATGTAAGGGATATACAGAGACCTGACAATCTTCAAACTTGTGACACTGTTACGAAGGTAAAACCTTGTCAGTCTGTTTGAGTTTCCAATGTCAATTGTTGCCTACAGATTGTTAGACCCTATGCTTAATAGAATGTCAGTGCCATTTTTTGTGGGATTTGTTGTTGGCTACTACAAGTAACAGGAACAATTAGAATTAGTTGTGGTTATTATGTGTCCCATTTACAGTAACGAAGAGAGGCAGATGAGGTGACCTGCTCTCATATGGCAACAAAGGGTGGTAGATCAGGTGGCTTGCTATAATTTTTTTGTAATTGACAGAAACTACTTCACCTTGGAACAAAATTCTTCAATCCAAGACATGAAGGTTGACAAAAATAGTACACAATGCCACACAAAAATAATCTCAAGTGGTTAACAGAACGACTTCGACATTCATTTAAAGGTCAGAAATTTTGACAGTAGCTTAAAATCTCCCTTTTTGTGTGATAGTCTTCCTGAAACGTCAGTCATATTTTACAGAAAAATTGCAAAAATTTAATTTAGCCCCACGATTCATCTTATGTAGCCAGCCACATCTTTATCTTTTCAATAGTAGTCCTTTGTGTACCTTGTAGACATTGAATTTGATGGGACTTGTTGCCCTTTAAACGTTCCTTTGGTTACGGTTGTTCTTCAAAAATGTTTTTTATGTATCAATTGTACTGTAATATTTCTTTTAATCTGGAAACCTCAATGAGAAGACAGACTTTGCCAATATAGCAGTTTGCATGAATAGGCCACATTCTAATTCCATTGCTTTTGGAGTTAATTAAATTTCCATCACTTAAGTGTAATTTTATCGCTTATGGAAAAGGAAAAATATATTTTAAGTAGATTAACATTTATCTTATAGAAAACAGCATGGAAATGTGAAGTATACCAGCTTATGAAACAGTAAATTTTAAATAAAAATAATATTCTCCAGATTGGTGAGAAAATCTTATATAAGCAAACTCGGGTATAATGGCTCAAACCAGAATTAATCTCAGAAACAATGATCAGATTCAAAACACCATCTCAGATAATATTCACTTTAGTACAATTTCATAAGTCCAATCCCCAAGTGTACAACATTACGGTATTACCATATTCGACTAAAGGAATGCATATAAAAGTCAGATTATTTGTCCATAATACATACAGGATGGCGGAATTTCCTACTTGTAAGAGTTCTGTTCCAGATGTATAAGCATCTTCGTTTTATACATCAGAACAGAGATGATCCTCCCCAGGCCTTCCTGGAAAATGTCTCAGACCAATAGCAAAGATTTCGTTGCTTAGTTGAGTACTTGCGTTTGAAAGTGCATGCATGGCTGGGTGCTGAATAGTCTGTCCTTGTTGATCATGATCTACTCTTAAATCTGTATGTGCCTGGACTCTTCCTTATTGACCATGAGTCACTCCTAGTCTGTATGTGCCTGGACTGTTTCAAATATCGGCCCTACTACAGGTGGGTACTCCTTTCAAGTTGCCGCTCATTCAATAACACCATAGGTCACCAGATAGATCCCTTTGCTGCCTCAATCTCTATAAGGACTCGGTTATGCAATAAGGAAAGATAGCCGTTCAAAGATCAGATAATGAAATGCTTAATGATCTAGCAGGGCTATGTGCCACCAGGCGTTGAATACTCAGGTTGGCATCTGAGTATTAGTTGCATTTATTTAAATGCAAAATACAGTGCAAATACTTCTTCGATGCCCCCAACCTTGAATCAAACTTCTATAAATAATAAACTTTACATAAGTCAGCCTCATGAATAAACTGACCCAGGGGTGGTTAAAATGAGTCAGCATAGGGAGCAATTATATGCAAATACTTCTTCGATGTCCCCAACCTTGAATCAAACTTCTATAAATAATAGACTTTACATAAGTCAGCCTCATGAATAAACTGACCCAGGGGTGGTTAAAATGAGTCAGCCTAGGGAGCAAATATATATATATATATATATATATATATATTAATTTCATTTGTTTATAAATTTAATTTACTAATTATTTGATATTTTATTTATTTATTTAACCATGGGCTAGCCAACCCAAACAGAAATCGGGGACATTACAGTCATTCTGTCCTGAACATTGCTTACCCTCAAGCAATCCACGCTTGCATGCCAAAACCCAATGCCAAGATCCCCTATCAACCTTAGAACCTCTACTTTGCTACTCTACTGTGCTATTCTGATATAAACAGTAAACACCTCCCTTCCAAACTCCATCACCAATCTTATCAATCTTGGAACAAATAAGTGTGAGTGTTTCTTGGCCCACCTTCATGTAATTGGAGTGCCTATTCATGAGATTTCCTGGCTAAACATGCAATTCTCCTTTTTGGCACTCAATCCCAAATAAACAAATCATCTCATCACATCTAATATGTTGCACAATATTGTATGGTCCCATCAGTCTCATACACTACAAATCATCATATTCACATGAGGCAATTATGTTCATACCTGAAGTTTGGATTGATGACTCTTGAACATTACTTTTTTCTGTTATCGAGGAGTCCTCCTGTTTGATAGCTTGAAACTCTGATCTTTCTTTATGCTCTGCTATCATCACTTTCTTGACCTCCTCTTGTGCTTCTGCATTCTTCTCTATTTCAGGCTCCACTTATGCTGCTGCTAAAATCTTCTCTTATGTTCTCATTTGTTTTATGTTGTCATTAAGTTCCCTTTCCCTTGGATTTATCCAATCCAAATATCTCAAATAATCATCAAAAACAAATACAGATTTAATTTGATCAGACAGTCTTAAATACTCTTCAAAGATTTTGATGGCTTCAAATGTGTACCTATTCAGATCCCATCGTTCCAATCCAAAGTTCTCCTTGTAGGGCTTCTCCCCATATCTTCTTCTCCTTCGCACATTCATTTGAAGCTCAAAATAGTCAGCAAAGGACAGATCTTGACATATGGCTGGCCTTAAGTTCATATGTTTGGCATGACATCTGGCCACTTTCCCAGCAGGTTCTTCTGATTGTCGTTCTTCTTTTAGAGATTCTGTGTCCCATCATTCTAGCAATTTGGCTTTGAATAGCGGAAAAAATGCCATTGGATCCACAGCTTCTTATTTTCATGGAGCTGTATCACCAAATCCTCATAGGCTGGCAGGAAGGTGGCTTTGATACCACTGAAATATACCAGCTTGTATAACAGGTGATTAAAAGGAGTGCTTAACCAGTGTTAGCAACAGAAAGCTTATGTAAACTCGGATTTGATTTCTCAAATTTAAACATTCACTCACAACACAATAAAATATCACTGCTACCAGTATTTATATTTTGTTATGAAAATTTTTGTTAGCATTATAATATTTGAATTCTGCACTTCAGTCGACAGGACCGTTAGGTTTCTTTTTTAAATTTAAAAGTATCTTGTGCGTCCATTGGGGGCCAGTTTTGTGTCCAATGAGATCAATTGTATGGGTTGGCTAAGACTCTTTTTCTAAAGTTGTTTGGTCTGTGTGGCACACTCTTGAGGATCAGTTTAGGGAATTTACAAAAGGAAAAAAAGGCATCTTGAAGGTTTTTGAGATTTCAGTTTCGTAATAACATATACAGATTTTAACTATACAGTAGATTCAAAAATATCTGATTTTCGGAGTAAGTTTCAAATCAAAGTTTACAGTACTTGTTTCAGAACTTTCACACATAAGTTTCAAATCTCATTTTACAGTAGTTGTTTCAGAACTTTCAGACATAAGCTCAATTGTTTTCAAATTCAGCTTTTAAGTATAGAGTTTTCCACAGTTGTAACATTAATTCCTGTTGTGAACAGATTAGCGTCACCAGACCTGCAGATTTCGGGTTTTAGATCTAGAATGTTACTATTTATAAGAGCAAGTTCCTGTTAGTAACAAATAACCTTCAGCACATTTCATTTCAGGATAAATCTGATGATCAGCAACTCGTAACTGAAATATACAATTTGACATAATGTTTTCAACATTCTCCTGCCTCCAATAAGAATAATATAGAATATGATTATACTAAGAATTGGTTCATTGGAATTGATTCTGACATCAAAGGAGATGACTTTGATCATGTGGATAAAAGTCTATCACCACCTCAACCATATTGCTTTTCCGGTGCTCCAGATTGAACAAAACCTGCTGATACTGTTGTAGGGATCACCGTTAGTTCAATTGAGGCAATCACTTGGGATATTTTTCTTGGCTCAAACAAGATTGAACTTGGAGTGCAACCTTGACCAGAATAACAAGTGAATGTGAAAATTCAATAACCCTCACATATTTCAGCTTTTGAACTACTATGTTTATCAATTACATAGAATACTGCTTGAGGATTAGCGGCACCTATAAAAGGTGACATCACTTTGTGCACATAACGATAGCAGCAAATCCAATGCATGAGAGAGCTTAGCTCATTAAGTTGCTGATATCCTTCCCATGCCCAATTTTACTCTGATTCTGACTAGTGAGAGAGTACATACGCAATCACAATGTTTCATCCATTCATATAAGTTAAGCACAATCAATAAAGTGAAGAATGCAATCCTATAAGATGAAATATAATATGTACTCAATGAAAGTAAATACTATAGTTGATAATCAAAGTTGGGAAGTGCCTTCACTGGAATATGTCTCCTGGATCATCTACATATAATGTTCCATGATACAGTTCCCAACCATAAAGAGAAAATTCAAACGGGAGGTTCGTTTGTGATTTGGAAGTTCTATTCATGCAACTATCAGACACAAAAGTTGGGAGCAAATGTACAAATGACTCATAGGCCATGCTACATTTTACATATATTTGGCAGTAAACCTCATATGCTTGACTTAAGAGTCAAGAGTCAACAAACCAGATTTTGACAGTGTTGTCAGGCATGTTTCCAGGCCCATGATGAATTCAAGGTAAAGTTTATATAAGGTATTAAAGTATATCTTCAGATATATCGGTGGTAGTCGTTAGCTTAGAATACAGTATTCTTGTGGAGCTTAGGTTAGATTCAGGGGCTGCAGAGCTTCAGACTGGGATAGTGACCAGGCCGATGACTGAAGTTCCACTGGATTTCATCTTGGTTCAGGTTTACTTGCTTCGTCAAGGAGATAATCCACTGTCATTCATTTGTGAAACAAGTCAGGAAATGGTCGTTTTGTCACAATTGAACAACAGGTAGTTTAGTAGTAAGGGGGAAATATGTCTATTCCTAATCAGTTCATTCCATGTGGGAATACCCCTCATGTTAAAGCCTAAAGAGGGAAATGGTGAGGGTTCACCACAACTGGGAAGCTGGAAGCAACACACTCCCATGAGTTTTGATCCTCCTCAACCTTAGAAAGGAGTTTTCCTAACAGAAAAATATTACAAAATAAAATTAGAGATGAGGTCGACTGCAAGTATCAGGTGCATTTGGGAAAGATAAAATGCTTATTAAAAGGGGATCCTCAATACAATATTGTAGGTTCAATTCCACTCCCCACGCTCTAGTGAGGATGAGGATTCATCAAATTACAACAGAAAGGATGAATTTTCAGCCTCCAAAGTAAAAGGATCGTTTAAAACTGAAGCATATTTCAAAATCATGTGTTCTTCAGTTTTTAAGCCAAATACAATAGCATGTATTCGGTGGTTGTTCTTTCACCAAAACATTATCGTGTGACAACAAATTTTTGTACTCCAACAAATCTGGATTTAGTGACTCAGCTGATTTTTGCGAAAACATTATCATGTGGCGGCAAATTCATACAATTGAAAACCTGATTTAATAGCAATCACATCTCAGCCAACGCAAGAACAAATATCAAAATCCCCAAGATTTCAAAACTCCGTTTTGGGTCATTTACAAAGTTAACAAATACACAAATATAGTAAGATATAAAGAGTGCTTCTGGATATAACTATGTGGATGTTTTATATATCAACTTTTCAAATCATGAATTTGTTGATTCATCCATCATGAAGATGAGGAAAAATATTATGTACGAATTACAAAGCTCAAAAAGAATTTACAAAATTTAAAATGAAGAAATATGGTGAGATTTTCAAAACCTTGTGATTCGAGCGAATTTCAGGGTTTAAAATGGGTAAATATGGTTTGACTTCAAAAAAACTAAGTCTTCTCACTCATAAATTTTATAATGAAGAAATTTGGTTATTCACATACCGGTGCTTATTGTTTCCGTTTTGTTCTCTTGTTCAGTCTTTTTGCAGTCTCTTTGGCGCCTACTATCCGTGTTCATCTGCCCGCTTTTGTCTATTGCGCAAGGGTCACATCCAAAAGGTTCCAACGCAGCCATGATTCCGTTGCATCCCCGCACTTGCTCTTCTTCCCTCACAACGAACTGCAAATTTAACAACTCTTCTTTACCATACTTTATTCGAGGGCGGAGGGCATTGCCGTCAGACGATGGAAAAGCTGATAAATGATAAGGATGATATGTTTCCTCCTGCTGTTTTTTATTATTTTCTTCTTCACTTATTATTTCCCTTTTGTTCGTGTGTTGTTTCTTTTTACGGGCTCTTTGGCGCCTACCATCCTTGCTCATCTGCCCGCTTTGATTCATTTCGCGAATTTCACTTTTAACAGGCCCCAGCGCAGCCATGATTTCGTTCCATCTTCGCAGCTGCTCTTCTTCACTCACAACAAACCGCAAATTTAACAACTCTTCTTTACCATATCTTATTCGAGGGCGGAGGCCATTACCGTCAGAAGATGGAGAAGCCGATAAATTGTGAGGATCGTATGTTTTTTCTTCTTGTTTTTTACCATTTTCCAGCGTGGAAGCGGATTCTGCAATTGATTCGTCAGTGGTTGTGTTGTATGGATGAACGAGAAGTTGTGGAGCTTCCGCCATTGAAGCTCTGAAGGGTTAGTGTTGTCCTCCTTGTTGAAGGTTTTCCTGAACCTATTTTTTAATGGAGTTGATCGGTGCGCCTGTTGCCTTTGGTTGAGCCAATCAAACTTCATCGAACAGCATTTTTTCTACCCATTTAGAAATATCCCTAAATGGTAGGTTTGTTGAAGTGCCTCTCAAGCAAATACGATACTAGCACTTTACAGTGAAATATATGTTTGAAAAAATGGAAAGCTAAAAATTAATTTGATAAATTATATGAAATGGGTCTACAATATAAAATATATTTTATAATCTATGAGAACGAATAATTTAAGAAATTGATTACTTTGAAAATATTTATTTAGATATCTTCTTTGTTGGTGATGCTGATTTTTTAAGATAATTTTGTATGATTTATGTGAAATAAAAGGTAGAGAGCTCTAAATTTATGTTTTGTATATAATTGAACATTTTTTAAGAAAAAACATTTAAGTAAAAATAGTTCAAATAAGGAGTAGAGTGCAATTGATATCAACTTCTTGTAGATGAGTTTTCCCCACAAAAAGAAAATTTGTAAAAATGAAATTTATACATCAGGAATACTTGAAGAAAGTGTGAAAGAGATTGGGCTTGGAATTGCATACCTTGCTTTTTAGAGGGGCAATTGTTGTAATCGAGCTTCTTCTTCTTTTCTTATAATTGTGTATGGATTATTTTGTATTTTAGAGTATCACTCAAAGAAGAATGTCAATTCAATGTGAAGGCCATCTAATGATTTGACTCTAGATATAGCTATAAATGTCAATCCTTATCTTTCTATTTTTTCAATATTGATTGTTGCTTTTTGTAGTGTTAGACCTTGGGATTTGTGCATGGTAATAACCCATGCCATTATGAGTGGTATTTGCCTACAATTATCTAGTGATATAGGTATTATTGGTATATATTTTGGGTCATTTAATTTTGATTCCATGGTGGCCTGCTATAATTATCAATCCTTGCTATAACGTACATTGGAACATCTGGTGGTTTGGAAGCCCATACCATAAATGACATCAATAACTTCACTAAGAGATCCATTTACAAGACCTTCTTGTGTCCATATGTTGGTTGTGAGCATGATTTGTTGGCCTCTACATAGTAGCACTTGTTTTTCAAGCTACTCATCATTAACTTCAATGTCTATTTTTCTTTTGGTACTTGTTGCAATACTTATCGCAATTGGATGATTCAACCGTTTTAACTTTTTTCTATTGTGTAATCTTACTAAATTAATAGTAGAAAAGTGGTGTGTTTAATTATCAAATTGTTCATTCTCACTTGTTGTAAGTTGTTTGTTTGTGTGTGTCATTAACAATTGTCAATCTTCTTGTGTTAATTCAGCATTTATGTTTGACAAAATTGTGTTTCTATTGGAGTTCACCTTTTTGATGAAACATTGTTTGTAAGGTGGCAATCATTGTAAACTGGTTCCACAATGTTTTGGCATTTGAATGCGATGTGTAAATAGGCTTGTCCATCATAGGTGGCAGTTGTGTGAGGTCACCAATTAGAATTATATAGATACTCTACAGAAGTATACATGTTGTTGGTGGGGAAAGGCTTCGTGTAGCCTAGTGTCTATTTTTAGTAGTATTTTTGGCCCTATGAAGCTCATCTTGTCAATGAGAAAGCATCTTATGTGTTTCATGTATTCTTAGAATGTTGTTAGTGTTTGTCCTTACATAGTGGTTGCATTTATTTGATAGGAATCCTAAGCGTTGAATATATAGTTGATGCATGTATGTTAAATACAACAATTATTGTGGGAGCTAGTGTGAGTATTTGGCTCTTTTGTTGTGGCATCTTACTTTGAAGTGCATTCGTTATGCAAGCAATTAGGTACAATTTTCCTATTCCTAATGTTCCTCAAATGATCATGTGTAATGGTTTATTGAGTGACCTTTGCTATGGTTTATAATTATTGTGTCATTTCTCGCTTTGATGATAATGTATAGTTTGGGATGTTGACAATATTGGCACATGTTTATTTTGGTTGTTTTTTTCCCAATGCTTATGAATTGTGTTGCAATGTCATGTAAAAATTGGGGAATTGGAAGTCAATCCCACCTATAGTTGTTATCAAACTCGCGCTTACCAAGAATTTCAAGTTCATCTAGGTTGGCATTATTCAAAAGACCCATTTGCAAAAATAATTCCCATTTGTTCATTTCTATTTGTGCCCCTTGTGTTCATGTCATTATTACTATCTTCTTCCTCTTCAATGTTATCTTCCACTTCATTGTTGTGATTGGCGTTGCACATATCATATTTGTTTGTGCTCATTCAGTTCCAATGTGTGATTATTGTATCTTTAGTAACTCCTATGCCAATTTCTATGTTTTGAAAATGTTTGTACAAGAGTAACTCGCTCCGACATAATGTTTCAAAGTGTTCCAAGTCTTCCTTCGGCATGTTGTAAAATTTTGGGTAAACATTGACAATGAATTTCACCTTTCTATCTTTCCATTTGCATCCTTTATGACCTCCAACATAGGAGAAAGATCTTATAGATAGTAGTGTTATTGTTTCAAGCTCTAGAGGTTGTCTAATGTAGAAATGTAAGTAGCTAGATTGGATTTTTTATCTCACCTATTGTTCTTGTTAGTTGATAGAAGACCTTTCATCCAATGTTCAAAGATTTAAAAGGTCTATACAAATTACAAGGGAATTTTTTTGGAGCATATGACATATTTATTATGCTCTTACATTACAATCTACCACAATTTCTATCCTAAATTTTTGATATGTTGTTAGTGTTGGGTTATTTGTTTTTTGGTTTGTAAATATTCTTGTTAACATATCAATACAACTCTTAGATGTTCTCTTCACTTTTGATGCATTCTTGACAATGTATTTTAGAACAAGTACTCATGATATGACAAGTCAACAATCTATGTTGGCTCTCCATGTTGGAATCATTTTTGGGTTGTGTATGTTTAACCTATTATCATTTCTTGCAGGCTCGTACTTTTTGCTACCAGTGTTATCACATGATAAGACAAAGATAATTTGTTCTTTCCATGGATCTTTGTATCGACACTCTTGTTTATTCCCCTTCTTATATAAGCATGATCCCACTTTGCATTTTGTGTGCCTTCGAACAAAATTAACTGTCTTCATAGTCATCAAAGGGATTTGTGGCAAATATATCAGTTGTACTTAGTAAGCATGGATCATTTAGTGGAGATTGATATATTGGGTTGTTTCTACATAATCCATCACAAGGGTTCCAAGTGTTGACGTACGTGTCAAATAACGCTCTTTCTTTTTCAACTTCTACACTATTTTTTGGTGTGTTTTTGAGTCAAAGGAATCTATGTATACGTGCAATTTCTCAATGTTGTCATTCATATCTATACCAATACTCTTTTGCACCAAGGAGTTTCTCAATGAATTCCTCGTGAAAGATCATGAATCATTATGGTATGGGGGTTATTAATCACATAATTTGAGTGATGCTTTTTTGTTTGCATTGCTAGTGTTATGTCATTCAAGAGTAGTCATTATAGATCTGGTCACTTTGTGTTTGGTGCACTTAATGTGAAGAATAGAGTGGGTGACGCTATTTGGTTGATCTTGTTTGATAGTTCAACATGAATCTTGTTCCAGTATGGCCTTGTACCTCTCATGAAAGATTCAAAGTACATAAGCTCCTTAATTGATTGTGAATCACGAAGATCTCTTAGGTGTGCATGAATGTTTTGAATAGTGGTTGGTATATTTTCTTCTACATTTTTATAGTGAAAAATGTTGCAAGTCCTTGGCTATGATGGTGCATCATAAGATTGAAGATAAAATATTGAAACCTTAGATGCCTTCTGAATCTTTGGTCATAAAATTTTATAAAATGCAATGCATAAGTTCATGCATTTGTACTTTTATAATTCGTATTCCACTTGTAGTGCAATTCCATTTGGAAAGAGTGTGGCAAATGCCATATCAAGTAGACCCTCAATATTGTATTCATTTGTTGGAGATGAGTTAATTTTGGGGTAGTTAATAATGTTACTTGTGTTGTCCTCAAGTTCTAGTGTTGGCTTAATAATTTCTAGTTCATGGCGTCTATTTGAAAATTTAGCCATAAATGATGATGTGTTCGTTGTGTCATTTTTAGTATGGTCTTCATCGATGTTCAATTCATTATTTGGTACCACTATTTCTTTGTTAGTTTCAATAGTGTGAAGCATGCTTGAAATATTTGTTCTTATTTCAGGGATCGTGCTAAGTAGTCAATATTTACATCAACATCACTATAGTATGGATCATATTTCACTTTGTATTCTAATTGTAGCATCGTAAATTGTACGCACTTGCTAGGGTGGTACAATTTCACACCTAGTTTAGCACCCGCCTTGGCGCATTTTGCATTTTGCATTGCATTTCCCCTTTTTAGCACTTAATTAATTAAATTAATTAGGTCTAAGGTCCTATTTCATCATCTCCCATATCATAAAGTTGGGCCCTTTTCATTAAAGTGTGCCCTTTCATTTTATTCCTCTAATACATCATTTAATCAAAAACCCTAATTAGGTCCTATTTTGAACTTGGGGGCTTGATTTCGGGGGTCAAAACATCTCGAAATCACCTGTAACTTCGGGATTCTCTCTAAAATCATCATATCCGACAGCCCTGAAAATTTGGTGAAAAGTTGTCGGGACCATGGCGCCCGGAGTGCACACGGTCCCGGACATTTTTCTCGAAATTTTAGGAGCGCAGTCCAATCATAAAATAAAGCTTAACCCCAAGAAATTGGTGGGAGATTCAATCTCTAGGTCGGCCAAAAGTTGAAATTAAGACCTAGGGTTTCATATATAAGAGCTCTCTTTCTTCATTTGAAAGGATCAGAATTTTGGTTTTCAAGGGCCTTCTACGCAGCGAAAGAGCAGATCTTTGAAGACTTCAACAACATTCAAACATCCATCCATCAAGCATTCATCAAATTCATTCATCCATTTAGGGCTTTGAAGACATTGAAGAGCAATAAGGGATCACCGACTGAAGATTGGCTTGTACCCCTCCCTTGGGGTTGGGTATGATTTCATGTTGTTTTCATGTCTTTGCATAAGCCTCATTATATCATTTGTATTCATGCTTTAGATCACTTTGCATCTTGATTTGGAGCATTTACATTATCATTTACAAGCAATTAGGGTTTACTTTCTAGGTTGCTCTAGCTTGCTTACTTGCATTTTAGGATCTTGCACACACACAAGGTCTACACACACAACTTTTACTATACAACTTGGCTATTCATGGAGGTGGAAATCACCAAAGTGGGGGTTTGACTAAGGCAAAACCCTATATAACCACCTACAACCCTTTTCAGATATAAGTGCAGATTTCTGAATTCGAAGGACGCCGCAAGTTGCAGATCCGATGGAAGCGGACCGAGACAGAACTACACACCAAATTGCAGAGCAGAAACCTAGGATAGGGGCGTGGGGTGCCCTGGTCCTGACAAGACAGGGGCGCTGGGCGCCTTGGTCCCTCAGACAACAGTAGTTTTCAACACTTTTCGACAACTTTCAGGTTGCCAAAAGGAGCAGTTTCAGGTGCAGAATCAGATCAGTGGCGCATGCGCCCCCGTCCCGAACATTTCCACTCAGATTTTAACCCCAGGTACACATCTGCATTCTCCTTTTATCCTTGTGTTTACAGCTTTTCATCACTTAATCTCAATCTTGCAATCTTGTTACTAGTTCATACTTGCACTCTAGGGCTAGTAGTTGAACTTGCATCATTTTATCTATCATTTGCAACAAAGGAATAGAAATCCTAATAGGTAGCCCGTGGCTCTCTCTTCTACAAAAAGAAGTAGCCAATTGTGTGATACCTCTAGGCTCTTTCGTATTCCACAAGTGTGTGATTGAAAGTGAGATTAGGGCATGTTTGCTTAGTGTCACTTTTTCCCCTACACACTAATGCATCTTTAACATGGCTTCTACTTACATAGCATTTGTAATAATGTCCTTGTATAAGAAATCTTTGAACTATGAGCACATATAAGTCTTCTATTCTCCTTGTGTATGAAATTTTTGAACTATGAGCACATCCAAGTCTTCTATTCTATGTCGAAGCTCTTTTGCAATATTTTTTATGTGATGTGGTCCAAGATAATTGTGTGACCATTGTATTTGTATTGGCCTCCAAAAGAATGTGTTACTTGTAATATTGGGTTTACTCTAGCAATGAGCATTTCTTCTACTTGAGTCATTTTTTTTCAATACAATAGGTTGTTCTCCTAGGTCCATGTTGTTGAGCAATGAGAACCAATGTATGCCTTTCTCGTTGAAACGCCTTTTGCAAGTAGCATTAATATTTGATGAATGAATAACCATGAACGGGTAACATTCCTTGCATATTGTGCATGTTTGTAGGTTAGATAGTGCATTTATTCTTTTTTGAAATCTTTTTAGTGTTGTCATAAAGTTAGCATTGTTGCCAAATGGTGTTGCATATTCTATTTGTTTTTATTTTTGGTACATCAATATTGGTTTGTTTTATAATTTTATACCCTTTGGGTTTCAATTGGTTGGGGCTAAATTTCAATTTTGTTCTATTTTTTTAAGACACCCACGGGTAGCTATTTGCTCTTTATGGTGGGCATAGTAAGCTCGACTTCTTTTTTGGATTTTCTCTCTTTCGATTTATTTTTGTTGGGGACTAGGTTGACTTATTTTGAGATAGTAAAGCTTGGGATCCCTCTATATCTCTCCTGCCCCCCTCCATCTCCTCAACCAAATCTAATCCCCCTCATCTTTTCTAGTTGGTCCTAAACCAAGTCTTTTTCATCTCTATAGGAATCCTTTTCGACTATGGCTATGTCTAGGACTATCTATTATCTATCAACTTGTACCCTTTGTGCATCCCTCTCCATAACTACTTAGAAATCATGGGTAGTTTGTAAACTATCTACTTGATCCCTCTCTATATATTTCTCTACACTTGATTCATCCCTCTTGACCTCTAACCTTGTTACTTGAGCCCTTTTCTCATCCCTCACCCATGCAAATAGGTACCTCTCCCATTGTAGTGTATCATACATCTCTTGTATAACATCTGCTAGTCTTGGCCACTATCTCGACCCCAACCTTTGTCCACCTCTATGTCCTAATACTGGTACCTACAACTCCTATACCTGTCTCCATACAAGAGGTTGCCTTTATTCTCATATTTGCTTATGTTCCTAAGACTGCACCTATCTAGGTAGTACTTGTATTTGTCCCTCCATTGGGAGAGCTTGTGCATGTGTACCTACCTCCTCTTACTTGTCACCCCTTACTTGTGCCTCAACCATCTCCACATCTTGTATTGCTTGTATGACCCCTCCATCTGGGCTACCATCTCCACCATCATCTCCTTCATCTCCCCTTATTACCTATTCCTCACCATCCTCATCATCACCTATAACACCATGTACAAAGAGACATATTGGTTGGCACAGTGCCCAATCTACAACATATACTAGAGTAACCCTTGCATCCTCTATACCAGCCCTAGGATCCCATGGTACTAGCTCCATACTCAAAAAACTAGATCTCACCCATAGGAGATCTATAGTCACACCCCATGGTCCTACCTCCCATGTAACCTTGGTGTGTACCATGTTTCGTCCCATGACATCCTATTGTATCCTAAACTGCCTTTGTACCTTGTGAGATAAATATTTCTCAATCACATGCATGGTACACCTGATCAACCAAAATGACCTCTAAGTGAAAGCAAGGTAGTACTTGTCCTCCTCACACTCCTTGCATGTCCTCCATGGACTCCATGTAAAGTCAACCATCTTCATGTCTAGTACCCTCCTCCAATAACCTAATGCACCCACCCTCATATAATGGAAAAACCCTCCATAGTAGCACACATAAGGATGCCTTGGTGACTGTTGCCCCACTCCCACTGGTCAACATGCAACTATATGCTCAAATGCCCATAGGTGTAATGGTGTAACTTTTGTCTTGAGGTTTCAATAACCTCAATATACACACATATGTAAGTCTTTGTAAAGTTGTTCATTCACATAGTACCCCCAAGAAAAAGTTGTGGAGTCCTCCATCTTACTGTATAGTACCCTCACCCATCCACTCAAGAATTTGTGTCCTCTTAAGTCAAGAAATAGGCACCCATTGATAAGTCTTGCTAAGTACAAGGGCATCCTAAACACTCTCTTCCTCCACATCGTGGTCCCCAATATCACTCGTCCAATCCATGGGTAATCTTTCCCTATGGAATATCCTTCTCATATGATAGTCAGCCTTGTCCAAGTTGTACTCAAGAATCACCCTCAAATTGGAATCCGTAAGATCCTCCACATGTCTTCCAATGTAATTGTGGCCTCCCTTGTTGGCAGATGGAAACTACTCACCTCACTCTACCACCCCTCTACCAATGTTGTCATCATGGCATTGCGTGCACACACACATGCCCATTTACGTACTCACTCCAATCCAATGACAACGATTAACTCCTAGTCCATATCATGGAAATCCATTCATAGTTACATTGTGATAGGAAAATGCTCCCTTAACTCAATCAAAGGTAGTCGCTCCTACATTTTCATTCATGATTAATTCATTAGACCATTTTTTTCTTTCAATACATGCACCAAATTTTTCCCTCCCATATATTGATCATCACACACATTGTTTTTCTTTTCCTTCCTTCCTTTTTATTCCCATGCACAGATGGATGTATAAGCCCAGATGTTGAATTGCTCTTCAATGTTTGCACGAACATCTTCCTTTAAATGCATGCATTAATGACCAGGTGCATGCATCAAAGACTAGGCGTAGATGTCGAAACAACAATATGTGTATGTGCCTCACATTTTTCCCCCCTCTACTAGGAATACATGCACCCTACCTATCAAATCATAATATGGGTTCATTCACTTGTCGGTACCCCTCACCCTGGTGTTCGTTGGTACCATCGAATGATCTCTCCATGATATAAATGGCATGCAATTTTTACCATTTTCTCCTTCTCCTCCTCTGAGAGATCCTAAATTTTTCAAATATGAGAGTGTAAATGCCCCCTATTAGGCTCCCATAACGTAATTATTAGTTGAACTTGTTCTTGACACCCTTTTTTTCCCTATCGTTCACACTTAATTTCACCCTTTTCTTCCATTCTTATGCTAATTGAACTCATTCTTACAACTTTTCTTCTACTTTTTCAAGAACTTGCTCCGAAATTTTATTCTTCTGACTAATTTCTCAAGGGAGCATCACCCTTCATGTTCCCTCACTGGGGCATGCCTTTGTCTTTGATCCAATGTTGTTTCACAACACCATGTTAGAGAGGGGCAAAATGTAGACACCCTAAATTTGACTACTCATTTATTAAATAAATATTTTAAATATTTCAGGTTCTATAGCCTTTATTTTTCTAAAATAATTAATTAAATTTAATTAATTATTACTCTTGTACGCAATTAATTATATTTTCTTTTATTGTTTCAAAATAATTAATTAAATTATATTTAATTCATTATTATCCCCAAATTTAATTAATTTCATAATTATTTATGTTTCCCTTTATTCTTCTAAGGTTTTGATTAATTTGAATAAAACAAACTCAAACTTAGCCAGTATTCTCAAATTCTTCTACTCCTAGTTAGTTAATTAATTCCCTAATTGATTAACTAGAATCATTTAGTTTTATCCATCATTAACAAATCTTCTAATTTTAAATTCATCCCAAACCCTAATTCACATGTGAGTACCCCTCATAAATAACTTGCATGCACAAGTGATTTTCCAACCTCCACCTCACCTTTTTGACTAAATATTTGATTTGGTTCTCTCACATCTATGAGAGTGTTCTTCCCAACACACTTTCCTCTTTTCTTCATTTGTCATCTCCCCCCTCTTACACCTCTTCCGCTTTGCCACTTTTCTTTTCTACTTGTCATCCTCATGTTCTTCCCAAGATGTGCTCACACTTGTGTGAGAACACCTTGCCCTCTTCCCCATGACAAGTTTTCATCTAAATGCCTCCAACTTGTGACACATGTCACAAGGATACAAAGTCAATTCGTTCTCCTTTAATCTCAGCCCCCCATGCCACTTTGAATATTAACCATCCATTCTTCCATTAAAAATCTATAAATTGGAGACTTCTCCCTTCACAAATCATTACTTGCAATTATGTCATCCTTAGGCCAAAATTATTATCCTAAATCTCATGTTGTTATGTTGTTGAGAGCAATCCACATATCCCAAATCAAAAGGGAAAATCAAATGGAGTAGGGTGCATCCATTTTGGCTCAATCAAGGAGTGAAGGTATAAAGCTCGTGCATTTCATATTTGTTTTGGTGTTTATGCATTTAGATAGTTGTTACTCTTCATTGATTTGAAAAAAATTAGGGTAGATATGCAACTACATTAGTAACTCAAATAATTTCCTATGGAAATCAACGATTTGATCATAAAGACTAAAATACTTGCAACTCATTTTTTTTTCTTTTATACCAAAGTCTATACATAAAAGATTCACACCACCTTTCTCATCCTATAGCTTCTAGGTATTTGTCCCTTATTTCAAAACCTCTTCAGTTGACCATTTTCATGAAATGGAAACTAATTCCTTTTACATATTATAATTGTTTGATTGTGGTATTTGACATTCTTGTAGATGGGCTATTGGTTTGATTTTGGTTCCCTAATTCAAGAGGAATTAAATTGTTGTTGCCACAATCATATTTAGCTTTAAGAGAAATATACAAATTGACAATGCAAGTAGTTGATTTTAGAACTACTCTTAGTTCATATTTATGGACAAGATTTATAAAAGAATTAAAGGAAATTGTAATATGTATTTTTATCGTTCATTATTAACCCAAAGGACTTCTTCAATTTTATGTGCTTGTTAAAAATATCTATTATAATATTTATTATGTTAGTTAGTATTTGTGTGGGTGGATATACATGGTAACTCAACCAATATGCTACAATGGAATAAAACTACTATGTATGAGATAATAGTAGTTGTCTTTAGTTTGACTCTATATATTGTATTTGTCTCACATGTAGATGGGGTAGTAATTGTTGTCTTTAACTGGACTCTAAGAAAGTGTAAATTTTCTTGAATATATTATATTTGGAGTTATTTTCTATTGGAGGATTACCTCCTCAAAGTGGTGCCACAAACATTAATCTATTTTAAGTCCTCTTATATTTGTGCATTATCCTTTTTAATTAAACTATTTTATTGCATATTATATTGAAGGTCTTATTTATATTTGTAAGCTCCTTGCGAGTGGTATTAACATTATTTTTCATGGGTTCATTCTTAGTAATTTTTTTACAATATGATGCATAGAAGTACTTGTGAAGACTAATAGACCCTTCCAAGATTGAGTGGAAGTCTTGATCGATCAACTCGGGGAACTGTTTGAAATAAAAATTAACCTAGGAACTCATAATGATTAATTTTGTAGGATTCCCCAAGTGGTCAATAGCCCACACCCCACATTTTAGTAGCTTTCATCATGACTGTGTATTAGGTCCTATTTTGAACTTGGGGGCTTGATTTCGGGGGTCAAAACATCTCGAAATCACCTGTAACTTTGGGATTCTCTCTAAAATCATCATATCCGACGGCCTTGAAAATTTGGTGAAAAGTTGTCGGGACCATGGCGCCCGGAGTGCACATGGTCCCGGACATTTTTCCCGAAATTTTAGGAGAGCGATCCAATCATAAAATAAGGCTTAACCCCAAGAAATTGGTGAGATATTCAATCTCTAGGTCGGCCAAAAGTTGAAATTACGACCTAGGGTTTCATATATAAGAGCTCTCTTTCTTCATTGGAAGGGATCCGATTTTTGTTTTGAGGAACCTCATATGCACCGAAAGAGCAGATCTTTGAAGACTTCAACAACATTCAACATCCTTCTATCAAGCATTCATCAAATTCATTCATCCACTTAGGGCTTGGAAGACATTGAAGAACAATAGGAGATTACCGACTGAAGATTGGCTTGTACTCCTCCCTTAAGGGTTGGGTATGATTTCATGTTGTTTTCATGTCTTTGCATAAGCTTCAATATATCCTTTATTCATGCTTTAGATCACTTTGCATCTTGATTTAGAGCATTTACATTATCATTTACAAGCAATTAGGGTTTACTTTCTAGGTTGCTCTAGTTTGCTTGCTTGCATTTTAGGACCTTGCACACACACTAGGTCTGCACACACAATACATTTTACAATACAACTTGGCTATTCGTGGAGGTGGAAATCACCGAAGCGGGGGTTTGACTAAGGCAAAACCCTATATAGCCACCCAAAACACCTTTTCAGATATAAGTGCAGGTTTCGGGACTCGGACGATGCCGTAAGTTATAGATCCGGAAGAAGTAGACTAAGACCGACCTTCCCACCAAATTTCAGAGCAAAAGACCAGGACAGGGGCATGGGGCGCCCTGGTCCTGCCAAGACAGGGGCGCTGGGCGCCCTGATCCCTGGGACAGGGGCGCTGGGCGCCCTGATCCTCCTGACAGACAACATTTTCAGCATTTTTGACAGCTTTTCCAGAGTGCAAAATAGCAGTTTCCGGAGCAGTTTCAGGGGCAGAATCAGGACAGTGGCGCCCGCGCCCCCGTCCCGAACATTTTCATTCATATTTTAACTCCGGGTATGCATTTACATTCTGGTCTTATCCTTGTATTTACAGCTTTCCATTGTTTAAGTTCAATTCTGCAATCTTGTCATTAGTTCTTGCTTGCATTTTGGGGTTGGGGATTGAACTTGCATCACTTTGTCTTTCAATTACAACAAGGGAATAGAAATCCTAATAGGTATCCCGTGGCTCTCTCTTCCACAAAAAGAAGTAGCCAATTGTGTGATACCTCTAGGCTCTTTCGTATTCCACAAGTGTGTGGTTGAAAGTGAGATTTGGGCATGTTTGCTTAGTGTCACTTTTTCCCCCACACATTTTGGTGAACCCGACGTGAACTCCAATCTTCTCTAATTCTGATTTATGTTTTCAAATTTGAGTGTTTATGTTATTTCAAATTCAAATTTGTATTTACAAGTCTTAATTTCTTGCAAGATTCAAAAAAATTTAGAGGAAATTTTTGCTAAAACCCTAATTTTTTCAATTCAAAGTTGAACTTGTGGATAGCTTAATTGGGATCAATAATTTCAAATCTGATTTAGGAACTCATTTGAATCATAAATTTCATTTTCTAAATCTACATTCTAAGTGCTTGCATTGGTTAAAATTAAACATTTCCTTCTATTTTGCATGTGTTATCATTTGAAAGAGGAAAATTGTTGTCATGATGCATTCATCTCATAGATGTGATAATGGGTTAGCTTCCCTTGTTTCAATTTTTCCTTCTCCTAAGGAACCTCCCCCCATCTATAACAACATTTTAGTGCCTAAAATAATTGCTACCAATCCCTTTGAGACTCTCCCATGCTCTAAGGATGTAGACTTTAAGAGTGATCTTGACAATTCTCCTAAAATGTGCCCTTCCTATTTAGCTATCCTAGAGGAAGAGAATGATATCATAAACACCTTTCTTAATGTTACTTCACCTTCCTTCCATGATGCCTCTCTAAGTGAAAAGGCATTGATGGACATTGACTTATTTTCTCCTAAAGTTGGTCCTTCCAATGGGGGTATGTTAGTGCAACAAGAGGTTATGAACACTTCTTTCAAAGATCTCCTTCCTAAGCATGAATCTTTGGAGAAATATGTTCATGTTCCTCCTAAAAAACACTCCCTTCATGAGGATCCTTTTGTGCAAGAAGATGACATTATCCCTACATTTCCTATTGATGGCATTTCCTTTTCCAACAAAATTCCCACTAGAGATGATGAGTTAATGATAAATGCTTACCCTTCTCCTAAAGTTTGTCTTACCCATAAGCATCCCTTAGAGAAAGAAGATGAAATAATAAGCAATTTCCTTAATTCTCTCTCCCCTAAAGATCATATTGAACATATTTTGAGAAAAGAGGATGAGTTTGACACATCTATTGATGCTCTCCCTCCTAAGGATGAGGAATTAATAAACAATGTTATCTCCTCTCCCGAAATTGACAATACTTCAAACATTCCTTTCAACAACTTCACTATTTGGGATGAACCATTAGAAGAAGGTGTAGATTATTCTCTCTCCCTTGATAATTTCTCACCTTCCTCGAATCTCAATTATTCTCCCTCTAAAAATAAAGCATCTCCCTCCCCTCAACTTGGTTCTACTCATAAGGATACCCTAGTTCAAAGCAAGATGGTTAACATCTCTTTCAAAGATCTCCCTCTCAAAAGTGAGACTTTAGAGATTAGTGTTGATCCTTCTCCTAGAGAGTTTATTCCCCATGTAGATCCTGTGATGATAAAGGATGATATGACCTTTCCTAGTATTACTCTTCCTACTAGAACATCAATGCCTATCCCTTGTCTCTCTCCTAAAATTGATTTGATCCATGATAAGATTTTAGTGCAAGAGAAGACTATCAATAATTCTTCCAACACTTTTGTGCTTTCCCCTAAACCATCCTCAATCAATTTGATACATGTGAATGAAACACCTAACAAACCTCTCTTCACTGTCCAAGGTGCTTGTCCTTCTCAAAATTCTCAACCTTTAAATAAGCCTATCTTAGTGGTTCAAGGTGGTTATGCTAATGATTCTTTTTGCACTCCTAAGAAACCTATTATTACTGTGCAAGGAGGTTATTCTACTAAGAGCCCTTATGAGTATGCTAAGCAACTGACTAGAGAGAGTTATAATGCAGTTGCTCATACCTATAACACAAGAAACAATAGGCAACCTAATCCTCCTCCAGTTATCCCAACTTCACTTCCTCCTTCCCAACCTATTCTTCCTCAAGCTCCTCGTATTTCACAAGCTCTTGGTAAGGAATATGATCTCATAGAACAACTTAAAGCTACCCCTGCTAAGATATCCCTTTGGGATTTGATCCAAACTTCTTCAGCTCATCATGGAATGTTACAAGATGCCTTGAAAGATTTGAATGTTCCTCCACCTAATACATCTAGTAATATAGTGTCTTTGGTTAACTCTGTGATGAATCCTAAAGCTCAAATTGTGTTTACTCAAGATGAGTTGCCTACTAGCGAAATTCAACATCAATATGATCCCTTGATGATTGTGGTTATCATAAATGACACTGCTGTAAGACGAACACCGGTAGATAATGGTTCTGGCCTTAATGTGTGTAGCATTAATCTATTGCATAAGATGAATGTGGATACATCCCTTATTGAGCCTGACTCTCGTCCCATTCGAGGCTTTGATAATGTGGCTAAGTCTTCATTAGGTATTATCACCTTACCCATCACAGTGGGACCTGTTACTTTGCCTACTCCTATCCATGTTATGTCGGGAAATCTAACATACAACTTGTTATTAGGGAGACCTTGGGTTCACAGTATGCAAGCTGTCCCCTCTACATTGCATAGACAAGTTAAATTTATTCATAATAATAAGACATATACCTTGATAGGTGATACTAATTTTCAAGCTTGTTTGCAAACATCTACTTCCAAAGGGAGTTCTTCTAAGCCTTCCTCTTCTAGTGATGACTCGTTAAACAAGATACCTATGGATGAATCATCACCCTCTGATAATCAAAATTCTTTGGATAAGTCTGAAGTTCCTGAAGAAGATTCTTCTCAACTTGAATCTACACATGAAAAGGCTTTTGATCCTGAGAAGGTTCTCGCAGAAGACGATTGGGGATCTCTTGACTTTAATCCCACCTTTGTAGGTGAGTATAGGGTTCCTCCTAGAGAGCTTAAAGTTAAAAAGAAGGAAGAAAATAGAGATCAATCAATCTTACTTGAACCTATGAGCAATAATTTTGTGGCCGCTTCTCAAACTTCTTCTCCTCACACCTCTAATTATGAAGAGTTTGATTCTCTGTCTTATGAAAAACCACCTTCTCTTCCTGAAATGGCTGATCGTTATGGTCGTGGTTTTCGCATTTTTGCTAAGCATGGGTATCATGGAAATGGTTGTGGCGCTCATGAACAAGGGATAAAAGTTCCTCTAGAGACTAATTTTCACAATTATGCCTTTGGACTCGGCTATAATCCCTGCAAACGTACCAAAGCATCTAAAAGACCATCTCTCAATGTGAATGCTATATTTAGTAGTGATGATGATCTCACTTCAACCAAATCATCTTCTACTTCTATCAACTCTCATTCCCCTCATAAGGAAATCTTGGCGATGAACAAATCTCTTTATGACTCTACTCAAATTTCTAAATCCACTTATGAATCTTTATCTCCTATTCATCATAAAGTCCTTTCCTCCAGGGATAAGGCTCTAATGAATTACACTCATCTCTCTTCTAAGATTTCTTGTGACTTTTCTTCTTCAATTTTTATCATTTCATACATGTTTTTGATCTCTCTTATAGTTGAGCATTCAACATGTCATATTCAAATACCTCATTCAATCTATCATGTCTTTAAATAACGTTAATGGCTATTATGTTGCTCATCATTATGTGACATTGGTAGCTCATTTACTGGGGGCTCATTGTCATTCATGATGGTACAATTTCAAGTGCAATCATATTTTTGAAGCAACATAATAGCCTAATTTTTCTATGTTATCTCTTGTTCCTATGGGGTAATAGTGTGGAAATATTGATCACCTTTTCTTTAGAATCCTCTTTTCCTAGATATGGGAGAAGATGTGTATTCTCTTTCTTATCCTACCCACTTCTTGTGAGGAGAATTTTACATACACTAATGTCTTGCTTGCATGAACTCATGTGAGTATGTAGTACATTTTGCTTATGTCTAAATCTCTCCCTAGAAGATTGTGTAAGTCCTTCTCATTGTCCTTATCCTTGGGAGGCAATGATTTTTCCTTATTTAATCTAAGGATCCATTTTTTTCTATTTTGTGGATGGTGTGAACTTTATTACTTGATGTTATTCCTTGTATGCATTTGTTGTTGTTTGTTCAAGGATTCTCTCTTACAAGAGGTATAAGTCCTTGACTATAACTTCTTTTGCACTTGATGAAATACATCCATAACGAATTCACTCTCCTAATTGGGTTAAAAAGAGCGTCATCCTTCATTAAGAATCACTTTCACCTCGCAAAAGAAGGAAGTATTGCATTCTTATTCTCTTCTTTGTCTTATTCTAGAAGATGTTATATTTGTCTAAGACAATTCCTCTCGGGGATAGGTGTCTTTTGTATAAAGATCTCTTCTCCTCTAAGGATCTCCTTTACACATATTACAAGATATCCCTTTTCAACTATCTTATCCTTGCTTAAAGAGTGTAAAACTCTCTTGCTTGGATCTATGACATTGTTGCATTTTTGGGGTATCTTCTTTTGTGATGAAGGTAGGTATCCTTGTTCTAATTTTCTTATGACATAAACATTACACTTTTTGAGCAATGGGTCATTCTCGGAACCAGATCACAGACTCTTAGAGCGAGATGTCACGTTTTTTTACTATACATATACAGGTTGTAGCATACTCGGGCATAGACTCCTATGAGGTGCTTCTAACCTCCCTTACATGGATCACCTAGACAGACTCTAGGGGCTAGTTTTCCATGTCCTTTTCCCATGGATCACCTAGACAAGATCTAGGGGTGAGAAGTCCATGTTTTCTCTCTCATTATTCTTCTCATGGATCACCAATGTGTGTATTCATGCTTTTTTTCCTTTCTTTTCTTCTCTTTGCATTTTGTTTCCATTTACATCCTTCATCTTGTGTTAGAGAACTCTCAAATCCTCACACTCTTTGTTGTGTTGGAATTGAGATTTAGTCCTCTTTCTTACCAAATGATTCTCCATTAGTTTTTGATCTCATATCAAATCTTCTTGTGAGCATTTGTCATCAATATTCTTTAACAATTCGAAGTGGTAAACATGATACCCTATTTCAACTCACTAAAATTAGCAAGCCGAAACAGGGGGGGCATATAGCTACCCTCGAATTTTCATCACCTTCCTTAGTAAGCATTAGGTGATTTTGTGATCTAACATGTGGTTTTGTAGGTTGGGGTTCCTAACTGAGTACTGCAGATATAGCTGGGGGCTTCGTTCAACAGACTTATGGATATATCCTTTTTCAAATAATGTTTACTTTTCTGTACTTTAGCTTGCATATGCACGTAGTGTTCATATGACTGCTAAAGTGGGGGCTAAATGTAGTGTCGTAAATTGTACGCACTTGCTAGGGTGGTACAATTTCACACCTAGTTTAGCACCCGCCTTGGCGCATTTTGTATGTTGCATTGCATTTCCCCTTTAGCACTTAATTAATTAAATTAATTAGGTGTAAGGTTCTATTTCATCATCTTCCACATCATAAAGTTGGGCCCTTTCATTAAAGTGTGCCCTTTTCATTTTATTCCTCCTATACATCATTTAATCAAAAACCCTAATTAGGTCCTATTTTGAACTTGGGGGCTTGATTTCGGGGGTCAAAACATCTCGAAATCACCTGTAACTTCGGGATTCTCTCTAAAATCATCATATCCGACGGCCCTGAAAATTTGGTGAAAAGTTGTCGGGACCATGGCGCCCGGAGTGCACATGGTCCCGGACATTTTTCCCGAAATTTTAGGAGCGCGATCCAATCATAAAATAAGGCTTAACCCCAAGAAATTGGTGGGATATTCAATCTCTAGGTCGGCCAAAAGTTGAAATTACGACCTAGGGTTTCATATATAAGAGCTCTCTTTCTTCATTGGAAGGGATCCGATTTTTGTTTTGAGGAACCTCATAGACACCGAAAGAGCAGATCTTTGAAGACTTCAACAACATTCAACATCCTTCTATCAAGCATTCATCAAATTCATTCATCCACTTAGGGCTTGGAAGACATTGAAGAACAATAGGAGATTACCGACTGAAGATTGGCTTGTACTCCTCCCTTAAGGGTTGGGTATGATTTCATGTTGTTTTCATGTCTTTGCATAAGCTTCAATATATCCTTTATTCATGCTTTAGATCACTTTGCATCTTGATTTAGAGCATTTACATTATCATTTACAAGCAATTAGGGTTTACTTTCTAGGTTGCTCTAGTTTGCTTGCTTGCATTTTAGGACCTTGCACACACACTAGGTCTGCACACACAATACATTTTACAATACAACTTGGCTATTCGTGGAGGTGGAAATCACCGAAGCGGGGGTTTGACTAAGGCAAAACCCTATATAGCCGCCCAAAACACCTTTTCAGATATAAGTGCAGGTTTCGGGACTCGGACGACGCCGTAAGTTACAGATCCGGAAGAAGCAGACTAAGACCGACCTTCCCACCAAATTTCAGAGCAAAAGACCAGGACAGGGGCGTGGGGCGCCCTGGTCCTGCGAGGATAGGGGCGCTGGGCGCCCTGGTCCTCCTGACAGATAGCATTTTCAACATTTTTGACAACTTTTCCAGAGTGCAAAACAACAGTTTCCGGAGTAGTTTCAGGGGCAGAATCAGGACAGTGGCGCCCGCGCCCCCGTCCCGAACATTTTCATTCATATTTTAACTCCGGGTACGCATTTACATTCTGGTCTTATCCTTGTATTTACAGCTTTCCATTGTTTAAGTTCAATTCTGCAATCTTGTCATTAGTTCCTGCTTGCATTTTGGGGTTGGGGATTGAACTTGCATCACTTTGTCTTTCAATTACAACAAGGGAATAGAAATCCTAATAGGTATCCCGTGGCTCTCTCTTCCACAAAAAGAAGTAGCCAATTGTGTGATACCTCTAGGCTCTTTCGTATTCCACAAGTGTGTGGTTGAAAGTGAGATTTGGGCATGTTTGCTTAGTGTCACTTTTTCCCCCACACAAAAATATAAACAAAATGAAGCAAACTTAATATAAAAAGAAGTATGTATGTATGTATGTATGTATGTATGTATGTATGTATATGTATATGTATATGTGTGTATATATATATATATATGTATATGTATGTACACACACGCACACACACACACACACATATATGTATACATATTGTTTACGGTGAAAATGGATAACAACAATGATGAAAGACTAAATGAATTCAACCACAAAACCCTAGCCTAACAACAACAAAGATCCACCATAACATATGAAGATTACCTAAGACAATGCAAATCAAATGAAATGACAAAGATTATACTATCACATGTCCACTAGGGTTTGGATCTTCATTCTTTCTATCTCCATTTATCTTGCTTGATATATTTGCTCTCAGATTTTATGTGCACAAGATTTCAACAAAAACAGAAATGTGGTTGCAAGTAGGATCGCATGTAAAAGTGCAAAGGCGTAGTGTAGTCGAGTAATCAAGTAGTTAGGGTTGATAATGAAGGAAGTATCCTCTTATATAGAAGACACTATATGAAATGGAGGGATAAGATTGAGAGGTGTAAAAGATAAATGGTCGGCTATGATTAAAGGGTAGGTAGAGGAAATAAGAAAATAATAAGAGGGTAGGTAGTGTATGAATAAAGAGATGAATGACATGTGTCATGGGTAGAAAAGGTTAATGAATTAAATAAATAAATAAAGATTTATTTAATTAATAGAGGAAGTGAGATAATTAAATAAATAAGATATTTATTTAATTTAGGAAAAGGGTAATTTAAATAAATAAATGTATTTATTTAAATGAGAAATAAGGCTAGAAGAGGATAAATGAATTAATTAAATAAATAAAGATTTATTCAACTAATAGAAGAATTAGGCTTAGAATAATTAAATAAATAAAGATATTTATTTAATTAGACATGACAATTTTAGGTGTCTACATTTTGCCCCTCTTTGAGACAATGCAACTTGTCACGTTGTTTCAAAGAAGATAAGATGAACTGATACAAAGTTGCCCTAAGATGGGAATGATATGCCCCCTCGAGAAATTGGATGAAAATGTGTGAAAAGATTGCAGACAATCTCTCGATAAGAAAGAAAGGCTAGAATGGACTGACTAGATAGAGTGACAGAGTCACAAGATAATGAAGACTGACTCGGGAAACGAGGGCTAGGGCTAGGGCTAGGGCAGTCTATAAAATAGATCACGAGGGGAAAACATCCTCATTGTCATCCACACATCCAAGAGATCAGAGTGCAGAGAGAATAGAGCAACAACGATGGCATTGGTTAACAGATTCGATCGCGTTCACCGATTTCAGAGGCCAGCAGATGTAGTAGAGCCGGTGAGTACCTCAAAACCTCCTTGTACTTTATCGCAATAAATGTTGTCATTAGGTAATGTCAAAAAATGTCAAAAATGTTGAGGCACGTCTACGTTGGTGCCAGATGCGTCTATGTTGGCTAGGTGCGTCTGCATTTGTGCCAGGCATGTCTATGCTGGGAAAAGCGTCTGTGCCAGATGCGAGCGCGTTTACGTTGTGCAGACGCATTTGTGCAATGTGGGCACGTCTGTGCAGGACAGGCGCGTCTGTGAAGAGCATAGGCATGTCTGTGTATTTTAGGCGCGTTTGTGCAGAGCAGGCACATTTGTGTAGTCTGTAAGCACGTTTATGCCATGAAGGCGCGTTTATGTCTTCAAGGTCAAATCGGCAGTTCTGTGATGAATATACGCTGTCAATTGGATAAGCTATTGAGAGGATACACTCAAGCAGGTCCTCTAGGGAAGACTAGGATAGATCGAGGCACTTTGTGATGAACAGTGAGTACCAAGACATAGTACTTTGTGATGAACATGGAGTACCAATAGGAGAAGCACTTTGTGATGAAAAGGGAGTGCAACTATGAGCAGCATGTTGTGATGAACAGAAGAGTGGAAAACACGTAGTACTTTGTGATGAACAGGGAGTACCACTAGGATAGAGGCAACACTTTGTGATGAACAGTGAGTGTCACTAGGATAGAAGCAACACTTTGTGATGAACAATGAGTGTCACTAGGATAGAAGAAACACTTTGTGATGAACAGTGAGTGTCACTTTGACTTACATGATTGCTTTGCTTGACTGTAGGAGTACTTGCCTATGCTGGAGTCATGGGAGAGATTCCCATCGACTCAGAGGTTACGACTAGAGGTGACATTCGAGGACAAGGCTGCCATTGAGGTTATGGGTCTGAGATACATTTTGTATGTGCCTGAGTTCCGGGCGAACATGGGTTTGCTGATTGCGTTGGCTGGGAGGTGGCATTATGAGACATGCACATTTCATTTGCCTATGGGTGAGATGACAGTCACCTTGGAGGATGTGTACAGGATATTAAGGATACCGATTGACGGGGAGCTGATACCCTATGATCGAGATGGAGACAGGGAGGCCCTGAGATGAGTGTTCTAGGATTCGGGATTGGAGATGAGGGCTGGAAACGTGGCATGGGACATGATGACAGTGACAGGACTGGCACTACCAGCAGTGTTAGGAGTGATCGGTGGGTTCCTGTGTCTAGACAGGGCGACACGGGGGTTGGCTGTAGGCTGGGGGAGCACCTTGGAGACACTATTTACACAACATACTAGATATGCCTAGGGACCGTGCGTGCTGGCACACTTGTACTATGAGCTTCAATAGTTTGTTTATCATGGATCCGTAGGATTGGGCTGCGGAGTTACATTGTTGCAGGTTTGGGCATATGAGCATCTTCTAGTCACACGGCTGATACATTTCAGAGGCCGGGGTCATGGACGCAGTTTTGTTCCTTTATATGATATGATTACCTCACAACCATAGATTTGTAGGTTGGAGCACTGGCATAGGGTGCTTGATGAGATTGACACTGTGATATGAAGGCCATACCGCGAGTGCGAACAGTGGGAAGATGATGTAGTGGATCTACCCTATACCTTCAGGAGCAGATATCTGACTGGGTGGATGCCCTATGTACTGGAGAGGCAGCTAGTGGATAGGGTATGTAGGTAGTTTGGCAGGATCTAGTGGATGCCACGGGGTTTTGGTATGTATGTGTGGACAGTACGAGACCAGACACACTTTGGGCCACTGTTATCATATGATCAGGCCATGATGCAGCTGGTAGAGATGGTGCCCATGCCATGAGATATGTGGCCTGAGATTGAGGATGCAGGGATGGATGCAGAGTATACTGCATATTGGGCAGAGCATCCATTTCCACGCCTAACAAACCCAGGTGAGCAGATAGATGGAGATGGTGGGGGGAGAGGCCAATGGAGGAGGCGGGGTGCAGTTGGAGAGAGGAGAGTGGCTCCACAGAGAGAGAGTGGGGAGGAGAGGCAGGCTCGGGTGGTGAGGGGTCGTGATGGGTTGCCACTACAGGTGCCAGTAGTACAGGGTCCTAGAAAGGTGCAGGGACAGGGACAGAGGCAGGTACAGGTATAGGCAGAGGCAGAGGCACAACCACCAGTACAGGGGGAGCCACAGGTTTAGGGGGTCGAGGAGGAGGAGGATGAGTTGTTTGAGCTGAGGGAGATCTGCCAGGGACAGGCGGATGAGATCCAGGACCTGGAGAGGGAGATAACTAGGCTCAGGAGACAGTTGAGGGATACTGAGAAGGAGTGGGATCAGGCTATCCAGTGCTATACTGAGGCTAAGACAGCACTGAGGGCTAGGAGACAGGCGACAGAGGACACAGGGGCTGGATATGCCTATGTTCTGCGGGTAGGGGAGGAGATAGGTTATTGGCGAGACCTATACTACAGGGCAGTGCCACTAGAGCAGCGGGCAAGGAGCTTCCACAGACCATCACGGATAGCAATGGCTACTGGAGGGAGTCAGAGGAGACAGGTGTCCAGCGGTGGGGTTATGGGTCCTCCACCACCACCAGATAGAGGGGGCAGGAGAGATGATCTTGGGGCGGGTCCTTCTAGGGCTCAGACTCTGTCAAGGCCAAGCGGCTCTGAGGGAGGGAGTTCATCATAGCCATAGAGGGCTCCCTATGTATCAATTTTGTACTATTTTGTATTATGATGTAGACACCTTCGGGTGATTGTGGCCATATGATTTTGACATCATTGTATCATGACACTTTTGATTATATATATATATATATATATATATATATATGAGATGATTCATCTTTGCGGCAGCTATATGCATGTGTACCTATGTGATGCTTATGTTTTATGATGTATGTGTCTATGTGATGCTTATGATATGGATGCAAATATGTACATGTTGTAATGCACTATTTTTGTTATTTTATGTTTTATATATTTATGCCAATGCAAATGTGAATGTATGAATATAATAATGCAAATAACTATTTACATGATGAAAATGTAAAATGAGCTAACATGTGTTATGTGCAGGACCCGATGCAATTGTGATAGCTTTATGTATGTATGAACTTTTAACATGTGGTAATGCAGGTGCAACTACATGAAATGCAGATTTTTTTTTTGGTGTGTCATTATACTCAATCATGTGATAGCAGGCTACACGGACTCGAGAAGGACGATGGAAGTCAATCAAGAACGGGGGATGGAAGATAGAAGATATGAAAGTGAAATGAGCTTCTTGTGCGTTATCATCATTGAGCTTTATTATGGCAAAATAGGTTATGACAATCGAGGTATATGTTCGACCCAGAAAGTCATTGTACCTGTTTGCATGGAGATAAGACAGTCACAAACAAGGAATGCTCTAGTTCATACTAGACTCACAGAGTCCTCATGTCCTTGGACAAGTCAAAGCATTACTAAGAGACAATCCACAGACAGCAAATAAAAATAGATGACGATACCCCATCCTCGCATTTCTAGTCAAAGACATCCTGGAGATAGAATCTCTAGTCAGAGACATCCTGGAAAAGCTAAAAGACATGTCACCAAAAAAGACAAAAATCAAAAGAAAATAAAGACTCAACACCAACATCCACTGTAATCCTCAAGTTTTAGTGTCTCTTTTCACTTGTATAAGTCTTATTTGATTGTGGTCACAATGTTTACTTTCACAAAAAGGATAGATAGCACTGAACCATAATGTTGTCTGAGTCTGTTGAAAGATTTGACTTGTTGAAGCCCATCGTTGTTGTTGTGTCTCATCTGAAACTAACTGAATCCATGCAACTGATACTTTATTGTGGAGAAGATGGAACTTTATTGCGGATTGGCGATGCAAGTGTTTCTTTATTGCGGATTGTGCGCGAATAGACTAAAGAAAACTGGAAGAAATTGTACTCCTCAAAACATGTGATGCTCTTAGTTCCACATCCATTACTAGACGTAGGATTTGCCTTAGCCACAGATAGGAGCTAGTTTCTTATGGATGGAAAGGGATGAAAAGGAATGTTTATTATGAATGACTAACCAATCTTGGGTAGATCAATAACAAGCCATGATGGGAATGTGTAAGTTTATTATGGATGAAGAGGTTGTGAGTGTGTGCAAAGTGAAATGATGAAAGTGAATCCTGAAGGAGGGAGGAGCAATGTCTATACACATGGCACTGGTGACCCATTTTTCACCATGGTACTTGCCCAGGGCGCCACCGAAGTGGTTTTCACCATTGGACGAAATGTTTTTCTATTTTTCAATTTTTTATTTTTTATTTTTGTATTTTTGTATTTTTTGAATTTTTTGTATTTTTAAATTAGGATACTTTGAAGAGCTATGTGTAAAACCTGCGAAGGTGCATGCTGTTGATAGTATCCTCCAAAGGTTTGCCCTTAGGAGTTGAAAGATGATATGCACCAGATCCATAGACTATTGTGATGATGTAAGGACCAAGCCAATTTAGTTTGAACTTGCCCTTCTTCTCTCCGTCTTGCTGATTTTGAGGATTTTCTTTGAGAACTAAGTCACCTACCTCAAATGTGTGAGGCTTTACCTTGTGATTGTAGCTGCATTGTTCCTTGACTGAATGATGTGTAGCTTGGGTGTCTTTCTTCCTGGATAAAGGAACTGAGATAGAATTACTAATGTGTGGACTACACAGGCTCGTATGCGTGTCACCTAAAGAAGTTTGGGCATCCCTGATAACAAAGTCCTTCGAGGAAGTTCCATTAAAGATCCATGATGTATTTCCAGAAGGGAAAGGATGTGTGAAACAAGTGGATGAGTGATGAAGGCTTCTGATTGTGAAAAGAAGTGAAAGTAGGTTAGCATGATGAAGACTTAGGATCAACAAGTATGCTTTTTGATTTAAAATTTTAGAACTTTTGCCCCCAGTTATTTTGATATTAGGGGAGATCAACTCTTGCTCTTTTTGCTTCATAGAATTTTTACCCTTGACTTTGATTGTTGTAGAGTCCAATAGCTTTTGATTTTTATTTGGACTAAAGGACTTTTCTTTGTTATTGACTTTTAGATTTTTCTTTTCAAAGCTTGATTTTTGATCCCCAATTAGTAAGGGCTTTTGTAATTCTTGTTGATCCAAGTCTGGGAAAAGAGTAGAAATGGAATGAGTGGATGATATGGTAAAGCTATGTAAGTTATCAAGAGGGTTGGCGATACACTCAATAGATTCTTTTCTAGAACCACTCTTAGGACTATTGATATCAAGAGATTCTTGCACGACTAGAGGAGATTTGCATTCAGACTTAGTAGCCATAGCACTAGGTGGTTCACACCTAATTCCTTGGCATTGCAAATTGTTTGTAGGTTGTTCCTGTTGACTAAATACCTTAGGAGATAATGGGAGTTGGTCAACATGAAATATATACTCACCACATCCCATGTCTTTAATCTTGAACTTTTCTTTGACCTCTGTTTGTTTTGATGTAGAAGCTTTCAAGGATTCTGGATCCACATATGCTGATGAAGGAATAACTTCTCAGTTGACTGGGATTGTTATTTCTGATCTAGGTCATAGATTGTTGCAATATATGAATGGATTTGGGTCAGCTTTGATGGTCACTTCAACTCCATTGTGTGGAAACTTGATACATCGATGATATGTAGATGGGACTACGCTCATTTCATGAATCCATGGACGTCCCAAGAGTATATTGTATGTGAGATCTAGATCAAGGATTTGACAAACCACATCCTTTGTAACTGGCCCAACTCTGAGAGGTAAGGTGACTGTGCCCTTGGATGAACGCTCTTCATCATCATATGCTTTGATGGTAATTTTGTTTGCAGCATTCACAGCTTTATCAGAATATCCCAATTGTTTAATAGTGCTCAATGTACAAATGTTTATACCTACTCCTCCATCTATCAGGACTCGTTTTATTCGTTGTTTGTGTATGAAGGCTTTGATGCGTAAAGGTGTGTTATGTGGCTGACTTACGAAGGCATCGTCAGCTTCTGTAAATGTAAGGGAGTGTGGAATGGAAAGGTATCCCACCATGGCTTGAAACTGGTCCACGTTCAAATCAGTAGGAACAATAGTGTCTCTCAAGATTTTATCAAGAATGGCTTTATGTGTGGGGGATATGCGTAAGAGCTCAAGGATGGAGATGAGTGCGGGTATCTTCCCTAATTATTCTACAAGGTCATACTCAGGCTTAGTTGATGAGGAAGTGGTGTTTTTAGCCAGGGAACCTTGCAAAGTGAATTTACCTCGACGAGTTGTAACATTACATTCAGAGGTAGATTCGGAAGAAGATCCAATGCCTTTTAGGACAATCTTGGGTCTTTGGGTAGAATTTTCAAGTGTTTTGTCCTTGATGATAATGGTAGAGACATAATTGTCCATCGAAATGTGATTGACAGTTGAATCATAGTTATAAGATGCTCTGGTATAGTTGGTTTGGTCATCTGTGGCTTTAGACTTTCCCTTGTCATGCTTTGGGAATGGTTCCTTAAACATTTAATGTTCTTGGTTGGATGAGTGTCCTTCAATCTCAATGTCACCTCTATCAATAAGATCTTGTATAATGTTCTTTAGTCGATGGCAATTTCTTGTCTTGTGGCCCTTGCTCTTATGAAATTCACAATATTCATCATCATTCCACCAATTTGGTTTAACCTTTGGCTCATATGGAGGAAAATTTGGAACTGTGATTACTTTGTTTGCCACTAGCTTTTTGAAAAATGACTCAAGTGGTTGTCGCAATGGGGTGTACTTCCTTCATGATTTGGAAGTTGTTTGAGTATTCACTTGATTGTTTGTAGAGCTTGATCTAGAGAAAACAATTTTGGGTCGTACTGTATTGGCATCAACAACACCATCATTGACTGTGTTCTTGTTTTTATTCCAAAATCTTGGCTTATCTTTTCCTTTAAAGTCATCTTTGTTTTCTTTGAATATTTTGATGATGCCTTGCTCAATTAAGACCTTTTCTGTCGCTAAGCCTTTCTCAATGACGTCCTTGAAAGTGGACAAATAAGCTTTTCTTAGATCATAACCAATATCTTTGTTAACATTCTGGGTGAACATCTCTACCATTTGTTTCTGTGGAATTTCACAAGAGCATCTACTGGCCAGATTTCTCCATCTTTGTAAAAATGATGAAAAAGACTCTCCATCCTTTTGCTTGGTGTTGCACAAGGTAGTGACTGATATGTCTGTCTCTATGTTGTATGAGAAATGTTGGATAAATGCCTCTGATAAATCACCCCATGACTTAATACCAGGTGGGAGTTGGGAGAACCATTCCATAGCTTGATCACCTAAGCTTTGTGGGAATAATCTCATCAAATATGTCTCTTTTGTTGCTACCTCAATGCAAGTTGTGAAAAATTGTCTTATATGTACCTTAGGATCTCCTTTGCATCTATACTTATCAAACTTAGGTGTCATGAAGTGTGTAGAAAATGGAGGCATTGGAATGCTTTTGTCAAATGGATAGGGACATATGTCTCTCATTGTGTAAGTTGGCTTCAGTGTACTTATGTCCTCCATTTTCTTTTGTAAGTCCTTGATTTTCTGTTCCAAATTGTTCTTAGGTGGAGACTGACTTCTTGGACCAAACCCCATGCTTGAACCACCAGGTGGAGGAGGAGCATGTTGCATATATGGATGATATTGATCATACACATGTTCATATGGAGGATGTCTATAATGATGTTGCGCATATGGACCACTTGGTATAGAGTCATGATGAGGAACGCAATATCTGTTTTGTCTATGTATACCATACTCTATAGGAATGTCATGAGTTTGTTCTAGTGTGTTGCCCCCAAAATTTGACACGAGGTTTCCTTGTGTCTAAATTTTGAGCATGCCTTTGAATATCCAATTGCTTTGGTGGTTGATCCTTAGCATTGGTATGTGATTGAGCATATTTTTCTGCATAAGACTTCCATAATGGTTTGCGAAGGTGAGTATCATATGCTTGGCCATGTGTGTATGGGACCTCGGGTTTTTGAAACAAAAATGATGGTGATTCAGGCACCATATGTGGTCCTCTATTTCCTCCACTATTAGGCCTCCTTTGATCCCTGTTGAGGTGAGGTTGTTGCAAAGGTTGATTTTCCATTATTTGAGACATGTCAAAATCATGAGGGATCTTGGCTCCACTTTGTGCCATCTCTTGTAGAAAGTATTGTCTATCTCTCCTCATTATTTCCTCAACCAATCGATTGAAATGGGATTCATAATGGTGTCTTCCACTTCTGCTGAATGTACAGAAAAGTTGTCCATATTGTCATTGTGTGTATCATTGTTGTTTATAGTGTCCATGTGCTCAACATTTGGAATGTTTCTATAAGCATCCATGTCAGGTAATGTAGTATGATCAAAATTGAAAAAGACATCATTGTCATATTCATAGGAACTCATGTTTGCGGACTCTTGAGCCTCTTTAGTTTCTCTCCTAGATTTTTGGGAATGGGTTTCAACCATGAACTAGGTCTTGACCAAGATGTGTGAGACTAGATGAAAATGGAAAGAGTATGGAAGACCAAGAGTTTGGATGGAATGTAAATGAATCTGAGGTTTACTTGCAATGTCCAAAGTGTAAGACCAAGTATGTATGTAGTAGAGTAGGTGTGACTTCCAAAGAGATGATAGTTTCTCTTGATGAGGTTAGTTGACCTTGACTCTAAGTAAGACCAAATGATACCCAAAGGTGATAGACCTTGATGAGGGACCACTTAGCAAAATGTTGTATGTATGTAGTGTGTTGACAAAGTATGATGAGGACAAGCAAGTGACCTTTTGACTCAAGTTTAGACAAATGTGAATGTAATGCAAGGTGTAAAGCAATGATGGACTTTGTGAGACTCAAAGACAGGTTGAATGCTAGATGAAAAACCCAAAGAGATACCTAGGAAGCTCAATAAGTCTGAAATTAATTGCTCTTGTTTGCTGAATTATGAAAGTTTTCAATCCTGAACATAAACGCTATTCTGTCTAACATATATGCGTTTCTGAGATGCTGCAATGTTGCTCAAAAGACACAAATGTGTTTCTGCCCTTCACTGACGTGGTTAGATGACACAGACGCATTTCTACAAACTTTGTGCAAATTTTTCAATCTGTGAAGTTGTCTTATTGTGACTAAATCTGAATGTTTGACTATTTTTCGTGACAAGAGGACACAGTGTTGATGAAGAATCAATGTTTGCAAGTGTTTAGACTCAAAATGACTTAAAGAAAATTTTGTTGTTTGATGTAAAATTGTTTTGTATACACTTGAAAACACAAAAAACACAATGTTTTGATGTTTGGTCTTGAATGTTTGATTGTTCAAAATAAGTCAAGCACAATTCTTATGGTTGACCAAGACAATAGTTGTTGATCCCACATGGAGTTTCCCTCGAGGCTACACTATTCAGAGTGGATACTTAGATGCTTGACCCCACTGGCTCCACCCTCGGCACTCACTTCTTAGGGCAGCCAAGCATCAGTCCCCATGAAAACTCCTCGTGGTGAACTTTGTATCTCTACTAAGAACTGTATGTGTGTGGGCTGCTACCAGAGGTCCGACCTCTTGCCCCAACAACTAGAAGGATTTTGACTTCTAAAACAAAAAGGTGCTAGTAAGGGCATCCGCTTGTGTGGTCATGCATGCGACACTTTCAGCTCTGTAAATACAGAAGGCTCCCAGCTGGTCCCTACAAATGATCAAATAAATTTGATCAAACGGGTTTATGGGGAGACATAGTGTCGGTATGAACTAATCAGCACACGTTATCCATAGTTTTCACCATGAATATAGTTATTTATAGTGGTTTGGAAGAAGATGGCTTTTCTTTTGCTACCACTTGAGTCGTTCTCTCCTCACTAGTAGTCCTAATGACCACACGGGGAGACAAGCCCTCTAAAGATTAAACAAAAAGAGCCTATTGCTCAAGACACAAAAGACAATGGTTCAATTTTAGTGCACCAATTGAAGTGTTTGCTAGTCTATGAAAACAAGGCACACAATAAAGATAAAAAATCTTTGCCAAGGTCCTGCAACAAAGATCTTTTAGTAGTTTGGATTGTTTCAAATAATCACCCCTTCCTGCAAGCACACAAGTTAGGTAAATTTTAGATCCAAAAGACTTTGTGAAAATAGGGGCCATCAACAAAACGATTTTTCTTTCAAGACAAGCTGCACCAATTTTGTTAGCTAGATCTGAAAATGTTAGCTCAAAATGAACCATATCTAAAACTTCAACAACCAAAACTGAATCAAAGAAACCAAAAATGCAACAACCGAACACAAACGCAGTTGTCACAGACACAGACGCTGCAAGAACACATAGACGCACCTAGATCTGACATAAATGCGGCTCCCTAACGTAGATGTGGCTCCCTAACCCAGACGTGCCTGAAGACTTCACAGACGCGACTACGGAACACTGACGCGTTTCCCGAAATCTACAAAAAAATAAAATATTGTCGAAGACGCTGAAGCGGTTCCAGATGTCACAGACGCGGCATAAAATAAAAAATGCGATCCGAAAGTGCGCAGACGTGAAAATATCAAAATGTTGTTGGAAATGTCAGATCTGCAACTTCAAAACAAAATCTGCAACAAAAGATGTTAAATGCAAAAGGGACAAGAGTCCCACCGGGCGTGCCAAAATGTTTACGGTGAAAATGGATAACAACAATGATGAAAGACTAAATGAATTCAACCACAAAACCCTAGCCTAACAACAACAAAGATCCACCATAACATATGAAGATTACCTAAGACAATGCAAATCAAATGAAATCACAAAGATTATACCATCACATGTCCAATAGGGTTTGGATCTCCATTGATCTTGCTTGATATATTTGCTCTCAGATTTTATGTGCACAAGAGCTCAACAAAGAACGGAAATGTGGTTACAAGTAGGATCGCATGTAAAAGTGCAAAGGCATAGTGTAGTCGAGTAATCAAGTAGTTAGGGTTGATAATGAAGGAAGTATCCTCTTATATAGAAGACACTATATGAAATGGAGGGATAAGATTGAGAGGTGTAAAAGATAAATGGTCGGCTATGATTAAAGGGTAGGTAGAGAAAATAAGAAAATAATAAGAGGGTAGGTAGTGTATGAATAAAGAGATGAATGACATGTGTCATGGGTAGAAAAGGTTAATGAATTAATTAAATAAATAAAGATTTATTTAATTAATAGAGGAAGTGGGATAATTAAATAAATAAGATATTTATTTAATTTAGGAAAAGGGTAATTTAAATAAATAAATGTATTTATTTAAATGAGAAATAAGGCTAGAAGAGGATAAATGAATTTATTTAATTAGACATGAGAATTTTAGGTGTCTACACATATACATGTATATATATACATATACATATACATATACATATACATATACATATACATATACATATACATATACATATAGATGTAGATGTATGTACATGTACACACACACACACACACACACACACACACATATGTATGTATGTATATGTATATATATGTATACATATATGTATATGTTTGGAAAAAGTTAGATCTGATTGCTTTTACTTTTTAAAATATTTAAATTTGATTGGATGGAATAACTTTCAACCTAGAAGTTTAGGTTAAAAATTATTTTTCCATATATGCTTGGAAAATTCACGAGAAGAGGAGGCAGAATTTTTTAGAGAAAATTGGTAAATCATTCTGGAAGGAGCTGGAATTCGAATTGGTTTGCAGGGATTGGGATTCTTCCTTCATTTTTGTTGCTAGTTTGCTTCAAGGTTGGATAATCTCTTCTTGTTTTCAATTTTAATTTGAATCTTTCAGTTGCTTCCTATGTGTTGAAAATATGCAAAATTCCTTGTGGTTTCATGTGGAATGATAGAAATGGAAGAAAGAATGCCTGTGGATGTTGGTTTTGTGAATCTCAAATCATATGTTTGCTTATAGGAAAGAAATGGTTCATTTCTCTATCTGTTGTGTGTTTTGTTCTTGAAAATCAATTTCTTGTCTTACCTCTTCTTTTTGGGAAAGAATGAATTAGTTGGGTTTGATGTGTGCATCCTAGTATCTAAATTGCTAAGAATTGGTTAGCTATTACTTCCAATGTGTTTATTTCACCATTTAGCTTGTTGGTAAATATCTCTTTGGATTTTGGATTTGGCACTGTGTGTGTGTGTGCCTGTGAAATAACCTGGAGATGAATCGTTTCTTGTGATTAAACGATTTTGTGGCTTATTGGTTTTTAAAATGCTTAAGGAGTAAGAATTTTTATTTAATTTTGGACTTTACCTTACCCCGTGGCAGACTAGTCCCACCACACGGGCTGGTAGTGTTTGTTGCCCGCAGGTAGCAGTGCTACCGATCGGCAGTACTGCTATGGTAGCAGTACTACCGGTCGGTAGGACTATTACCATTCGGTAGCAGTACTACCAGTCGGTAGGACTGCTATTGGTTGGTAGCAGTGCTAGCGGTCAGTAGTGGCTGCTACTAGCAGTAGTAGCACTACTGGTTGGTAGCAGTGCTAGTGGACGGTAGCGCCTGCTACTGGTCGGCAGCAACGCTACCGGTCGGTAGGCTGTTACCAGTGGTAGCAGTAATACCGACAGGTAGTATCTGTTGCCTCAACAACAACACTACTACAGGTTGGCCTTGTCCACCGCTTGATCTTGTACCCTTATCGGTACAAACCAGTTTATGCTATGAACTTAGATTTTACAATAAAATATATTTTTTAAGTGGTTTTAATGTTAAATGAAAATGGTGATTTTCCATGTGATTTTTATTATGTAGTTTAATAAATTTATCTATGGAAATCAAGGCCTGAATTAGGAATTCAAATTGGTTAATTTGGGATATATTTTGGAAATAAATTAAATGCCTGTTGAGAATTCATGTTTTTATTCGGTTGAGTATTTGATGTGAATTTGATCCTTGATGGATTATTGATTTGGAAATTGAATGGATGTGAATGTTAAAAGAGTTTTTTATTTAATTTTGAATCAATAAATGTTGCAAGTGCTTATGATGCTAATTTTCTCAAAGATTGTCTGAGTGTCAACTTAGTGAATTAGTTGTCCTTGCAAGTGTATATTGTGTTATTTCTAGTCTATGGTTTAGTCATCCTGTGGTGGCGTATTTGGTATCTTTGACCAAGTGATATATGTTGGCTTCATTGTCGTAACCATGTAGTGTCTTTGCCTTATGGTTAGCCAAGAGTCAGTATGTCCTTGTTTGACCACTTGTTTCTGAAAGTGGTGTTATGACTATCTGCTTCGCCAAAGGGTCCTCGGGGAGTGACCATGTCTGTTTAGTGTCCTTTGAGAGAGTGGCTTTCAAGCAAGGGCTATGCACAGAGTGGTTGATAGGTTACCCCAGCGAAAGTCAGATAATAAGTGATAATCTAATTAATTGATTAGGTGGGTAGTTCATAACATTAATAAAGATATTGTACCTCGCACATAGGTGAGTGCTTGTATTGAGTTGGCTCATATTGCAGTGAGAGGGCCTAGAATGGCAAACTGACCACCTTATCCTCACGAAAGGTTGGAAGGGTTCGCATCAGACTTAGTTGGAGTTGGAGGTTTGGGAGAGGTTACCAAGACAGAGAGTCGGGACCTCTAAGGACCTACTAAGGTAACCATCAAGCTATGTGATGACACTCTCTCTTTAGGTTCACTTGTGTTTTGTGAGGTCGAGTCACTTGTGTATTTGTGATGTTGAGTCACCTGGATTATTGTGGAGTCTCTTTGTGTTGTCATGGAGTCGTATTGTTTTGTCAACCATGTCATGCTTTTGCTTGCTTGAGGGTCCTCGGCTATCTCCTAGCACGGTGGGGTGATTCCATATTGGGAATTACATAGTTGAATGGTAGTGCCACTTCCCATTAGATGTTCTTGTTCATATCTTCATGCGAGGATTGGCTTCGCAGGTGCTTTTGTGGTTCATGGCTCATGCATAATCTCATGTTGGAGATTATTATTCTTTGGAGGCCTATGTGGTCATTGTATCATGATCTTTTGTAACCTGGTAATTGGTTCAGTTGTATCTTTATATGTATATTGAGAAGCCATGTATTGGAAGAGCAGTGTAATCCTATGTCTGGGATGTTTTTATCAGTTTCCTTTATGTCATGTGTACATGGTTATTGAGGAGAAATTATATTGTATCCTTTCATTCTTTCAATGGTGTAATCTGTTATTGCATATGGCTTCTTGTGATCATGGAGTTAATGATGGATATTTGATTAACCTTATTGTGGAATTTATCTTTTGGTTTTATTCTTCGTTGGTAACCCTTAAGGAATTTTGGTGTAAGTCTTCCGCTTGTGTTATCACACATGTTGTGTAAATGCACTTATGATGTTTATACTAAAATAAAATAAAAAATTGTTTCACCCTTGTTGTGGGTTTTCCTTCAGGGTTCTTAGCGGGGCACTACAGTGCCCCACTACCTTGGTCTTGGGACAAGGGTGACCCACCACCCTGGTCCTTGAAAATTAGGTCTAGATTTTGGGAGTAAGCATGTACTAGGCTCTTGAAGTTGTTGTGGGTCTCTTGGATCTATTGGGTACTTGTAGTTGCACACAAGAGGAAAGAAAAGGGGTTGTGGATAGGGGTTTTCCTTAGGTCAAACCTTGGGTTTGGAATTAACCCAAATAGAAATAGAAATAGAAATAGAAATAGAAATTAAATTGAATTAGAAAGCTTGCCTTTTAAGGGTAAGGCTAGATCCAAAAATGAAATGATTGAATGCAGATGATTATACCTTCAGTAGGTGATGTAATGTTCTTAGGATAAGTCCTCCATGTGTTATGAAATAACATGATAAATCACATAAAATCCATCATGAAATCATAATTGAAACATAAATGGAAGATGCCTTGATGTACTTTGTTGCTCCTTGAATCAGATCTTCTCTTGAGGAAGAAGAATTACTCTTGAATTGGATGATAATGTTAGCATAAGATAAGATCCTAGATGTCAAAATTAATTGAGAGATATGTCTCATATAGGGATTTTATAATTGAAATCACCTTTAGGTTGAATTAGATTTAATATATTTTCACATAGAGCGTGATTTGAATTAGTCAGGACTACTAAATCATCTTCCTGAAATTCAAGAAAAAGTGTAGAAGTATGCACGTCAATTTAAATTTGAAGAAATGTATTTTTGCAATTCTCTTTGGTACTCTGCTAGGATATATTATTTGCAAGGAAGGCCTGATGGTAGACCCCATGAATATTATTTTGATCAATAATTTACCACCCCCTAAAAAAACCCCTGAAGTTAAAACATTCCTAGGTTATACTAGCTATCATAAAAAATTCATCAAAGAGTATGTCCCCATAGAAGTACCAATTGAGGAACTATTGAAAAATTGGAGAAAAACCAAGCCCATAGATTGGATAGAATAATGCCAACAATCCTTTGAAACCCTAAAAAAGATAGTAGAAGCACCTATTCTAATATTTATTGATTTAAATGTCCCCTTTCATGTCCAAATAGATGCATTTGACACAACCATTGGCACAGTTTTAGCCCAACCTAGGGGAAATAAGGATCATCTAATTGCCTTCACTATTAGAAAATTGTCCATATAGCAGAAATAAATTACACTACTACAAAAATTGAATATTTAGCTATGGTCTATGCATTACAAAAAATCAAACACTATTTTCTCTCAACTCCATTCACCTTCAACACTGGCCATAACCTTTAAAGTTCCTACTAAATAAACCGATGGTATAGGGACAAGTATGCAGATGGCTCCTACTATTTCAGGAATTTGGCTTCAATATTATGGTCAAACCTAGAAGGAACAATCAAGGCCTAGATTACCTATCCCAAATTGATACAGGAGAAGATCTCAAGGAAATTGATGATGAAGATCTACCATGAAGAAACCTATTTCACATCACAACAATTTTGGAGGAACTTCATGATGTCATTAAGCTATTTTCAATAGGGGCAGTACCCCCTAGATATGAATACCCATTACAAAAAACTCCTATTGTAGAAGTCTTTACCATTCACTCTAATTGAAGAAGCCCTATATAAAAGAGGATAGGATGACATAGTATGAAGGGTGGTCTATGATCATGAAAGAGAATATATCATGAGAGGCACATGGACTTATAGTAGTTGGACACTTTAATGGGGATGTTATGGCTTGGAAAAGCTTACTGGCTAGACTATGGTGGCCAACCATATACAATAATTGTAAGCAATACACAAAGTGACATGACATCTATCAAAGAACCAAATGCCCCATAGCTTGGGATGAAATGGCACTCCAACTGATCCTTGCATGCAATCCATTTGAAAAATGGACAATTGACTTCATTACACCTAGTGACCCACCAACCAAGTTATCTAAAGCATGCTTCATCATTACTGGATTTAACTACACGATCAAATGGGTAGAAGTTGAATTGACAAAAGGTTGTACTACATACATAGCAACCAAGTTCTTCTACAACATCATCACTCTATTTGGGTGTCCCTTAAGCATCACCTATGACCAGGGGAAGTACTTTGTTAAAAAACCAACAAGGAGCTATTGAATGATTTCATGATAGCATAAATGGAACACTCCATATCACCCCCAAGAAAACAAAGCTAGGGAAGCATTAAACAAAATCCTAGGAACAACCTTAACTAAGATGTGTAATGAAAATAGAACCAATTGGGACATAAGATACTCGTAGTACTTCAAGCCTACTAGACAACATACAAAAGGGTCACTTCACATTCATATTTTGAAATCATATATGGCCTCGAAGACACCCTACCTATTAACTTTATTATTAATAACATCATAACAACATTTACACTTCAACTTACATAAGAAATTTGTAAAAGAATGACTTGAGAAACTAGATAAATTAGAGGACGATAAAAAAAATATTGATAGAATTTCAAAGACAAAAATATCGGCATGATTGAAACTTAAAAACCAAACAATTCAAGCTCGGGGACACAATAATTCTTATATGACAACAAATTCAAAAATTAAGGTAAACTCAAAGTTCGATGGCTTGGGCCCCATAATATCAATGAAATTTTGGAATCTAGAAAGATCCGATTGGAAATCCTAGATACAATGATCCTACTATGTTACACAAATGGAGTAAGATTAAAACACTTTCATCATGACATCAAACAAAGTTGAGTTGAGGATAAGTCAAGGTTTAACCAAGGGGATGATGCTGACTAAAAAAAGGGATACAAACACTAGTCCAAAGATATAAGGGTGTAATCTGGAAACAAAGCATTGCAATGCATAATCAAAAGATAGGATGTTATCTAGGGATACTATCTAAGGGTTGTGTCCATGTATGGAGATATAAGTATAAGACATAGATCTATTCACAAGAATAGATAGATAGAAGATAAAATAGATAAGATAGAAAGTGTAACATTGTAAATTGTATCCATATACAATTTCATACTCACTCAGCCCTCACTTTAATGTTTCTACCTTCTATGCCCTGATTTTGTGTGATTATGCTCACACTAATTCTAAATATGTGATCCTAATCTTCTTCCCTTCTTTTTAGACCTTTGTTCAACCCAGATGGATTAATCAAGGGCACCTAGCACCATTAACCTCTTGGTTAGGGATGTCTAGTGCCCTTGTCTAAACCAAAAGGGCCCATCTTTTAACCCACTAATAGTTGGTAAATTTTGGGTGGGAACCTCTTTCCCATGTCGACCTTCTTCATAATTTTCAATAGGTTTCATGAGGGTAGGTATGAAAGAAAGTCTTACTCCCTCGAAAATTCTCTCAAAAAATTTCCAAATACAAATTTTCAAATTCAAGTGGGAAAGTAGTTAAGCATCATTAGATAAATGAAGGAGAGGTTAAGTATTCAAATTTTATTCATTCAAGATGAAATCAGCCTTTCCATGAAGACTTCAAGACAAAGAAGATTCATAGAGTTATAACATTTTTAATTAAGCATTTGAATTTTAGATCTAGCCTTTTCCTTGTTAAGGTACACTTTCCTTTTCATTTCAATACATCACAAGGTTAATTCCAAACATAGGGTTTGACCTAGGCAAACCCCTATCAATCCAACAATATTTTTCCCTCTTGTGTGTGCAAGTGATAGATTCTAGAGATAACAAATATAGATTTGAAAAGTACAAATTTTTAAGACACATAGGATCCGATTTTGAAAAAGAGAAAAGATTGGGTCAAGGTTGCCTAGCATCATTGGCCGAAGCTTTTCTGATAAAATTTGAGGGATATACTTAGAGCGACATTTTGATTCTAAAACTATTTTTGTTGGTTGCATCCAACACTTTTGGGTAAAAGGTTACCTAGCATCATTTACCCACATTTTCAAGCCTGGATTTTAGCCATAGGTTGCTCTTTGCTTCCCATTTTCAGATTTGTACTTTATGTCTACATATTTGTTATGAAATTGTTTGTGTATGTTGATCATTATCAAATTTACATATAACCTAGTTCTTGCATTCAATTCAAATCATTTTAAAATTATTTTCAACTAAAAACAAGCAAGTGAATTCCAATTTGTATTCAACCCCTTTCCCAATAGGTTTTGAGGTTGAACCTGTTGAATCTCATTTACCTAAATGTGATTGTTGTGAAATGGGCCTATTTCCTAGCTTACATGTTTAAACTAGCGAAACCCCATTTTACACCTTTTATAGAAAGATAAGAAGATAAAACACACAATAAAGATATAATGAATGTATTTGATATACTAATATATGAATATAAATAAATCAGATTGTAGGTCCCATACGTGTATGTGTTATTTATTTTTATTAAATACTAAAGTAGGATCTAGATTAATCTAATTACCGTCCCAATAGGAATTTGATTATGAGGTTTCTAGAATACAACTGCAAAAATACTTTGGGAATATAACTCTAGTATGTCTCTTTCAGATTTCTTGCTAACAGTTTCACTCCACTAAAACTCAATCTCCCTCACCCATTTCTCCTCCAAATTTACAAGGGATGATAGATTGGCACAAACAATGATTTAGGAACCTAAGGGACACCCAAGGGCGTCATTTGATAAGAAATATTATAGAACATGAGTACACAATGAGGTATTTTATTGGGGAAAAATAAATAGACATTGTTAGATTTAGGGGTAGAGAGGGTGATTATATTAATTTATTTCTTTCTTAGTTATTGAGAGTAGGAATGCATAATGGGATGCAATTAGGTCTATGGGATAAGAAGTTGGGAAAAAACATAAATTTATATTTCTTTACATTTCATTTTTTCGTGAGGCTAAAATGAGGAACTGATTATGCTATTTACATACAAATCGCATGAAAACTTTTTTAGTCTTAAGTGGATGAAATGATGATGTTTATACACTATATAATAAATACACATTTTTTTCAAAAAGAGGGATTTGACCTATCTATATTATATAGGAAAATACATAAGTTGAATGGAAAATAACTCTCCTTATGGACATCCACCACTCGAGAGTCTTCTGCATCAATTAGTATCTCATTTGGCAATGATAAGAAAAACTATTTACCTTTTTTCACCATTTAAATAATTTTACAGAGTTTTATAGATGTCTTAGATTTATAAAATAATAACATTGAAGATGAATTTTTCAATTTTGATGGATAGATATGAGATTTGTGAGTAATTATATTTATCATTTCTTGTGGTTTACTTTCACCACAAATACTAATTTATTTTGTCAATCCAAACGTATAAAGAAAGTTAAAAAATGATCACATATTCACATCAATAATTTTTTTTTAAATTATAATTTAATTCTAGGGATCAAAGTCAAATTATTATATAGAAATATTTTTGATGTATTTTATTCTTGTAATCATGTATATGGAAATTTATTCAATTTTTTTTTGGATTTGGGTGTGGTAGTAATAAAAATAAAATATTTGATTGCAAATTTGAAGAATATAAATAAACATGGTTAGAAATAATGTCATTATTTCTAAATGAATTTACTAAATGAATCCCCCAAGCCTCCACAAATATCACATGATCATTCCATTCCATTAATATAAGGTAATCAACCCGTGAATATTTGGCCACATGATCAACATCCTTTAAAATAGAATAATGAAACCGAGAAGATAGTTAAGGAATAAGGAGATACTAGAGACAGGTGCCATCATACCTCGTACAAGTCCTTATTCATCATCTATTGTGATAATTCATAATAAATATGTTTGATGGTATATATGCCCATATTTCAAGGAACTTAATAAGTTGATCATCAAAAAATAAGTTCCATGTGTTCATCATAGATGATTTGTTCTATAAGATTTATATTGTTGATTTTTTACTAAGTTAAATTTATAATTATGATATCGCCAAATTTGATTCAAGGAGGAGCATATTTCCAAAATATATTTTTATACATATGAATATTGCTATGAATTATTGTTAATCATGGTATGAATGTGGTATACTACCTATTCAATTTCCCTTTTAGGATATTGATATATATTTTACTTAGGGCATTCAATTTTTTGTGTCTCAAGTCATGAGATCATCACACGTGTCATAATATCATGTCATCTTATGTCTCACCCTTGCCTATGTTAAACAAGGTCATCCATGTATATTTCATTCTATTATATATTATATATTGTTTTATGAATTTTGAAATTATAGAATTTGAATTGCTTCTCTCTTGAGTGGAAGGTTATTTTGGTGTTGCAATTGAATATTGCTCATGTGAGTCCTTTTAGTAACTTCAACATGGTATTAAAGTTCTAGAATTGTAAACTCCATACTTTAAGATATTTTTGCCAAGATATTTTATATAGTGCACCTTGGAAAAATATAACCTCAAAATTGAGTCCAAAAGGCCCACAAATATATGGATCAATAGTGAACTCAATAGGATTTAAGGCAATTATTGTTTCAACCTTTTTTAAAGGGAAATACTTTTTAGCAATATGAATTCCATATAGTCCATATAATCATATTATCTATACAATGGTATATTTCATGACACCATTTTCTATCAAATCTATAGAATGTTATTTATGTCAACTTGTGCAATGCTTGAATCACCTTAGTATGATCATAAGAATTGTATTTTTAAACATTTTTTTTATCAAACCATAATATATGTTACATGTCTTGTGCCACCCCTTGTATTAGTTTTTTAATATGTGTTGTACAAAATCTATGTAATAATTTTTTATAGGTCATGACATCCATGGTAAGAAAGTCACACCCAACTATGAAATTAGTGACAAGTATGTCACAACCCATCATGACATTAGTAGGGTACCACTTCCATCATTCTATCTCTTAATCTTCTTTCTCTTCTCTTAAGCAGAGGAATCCTCATAATCCATCCAATGATAAATGTCAATTCCTTCTTCCTCTTTCCATCTTCAATCTTCTATAATTATCTACACCAATACTCTTACCAACACTCTTAGGTCCTAGTGAAAACTACATCACATTTGACAATTTGTTCACACACTCTAAAAAACACGTTCAATAACTTCTCTATGTAGCTCCTCTTGCAACTTGCTCATACATTTACAATAAACTCACATACATCTATCATCTACCCAACACTTTTTTTTTGGAAGACATACCTCTCTCTATGCACCTTCTACCCAACCTTAACCTTTGTTGGAGGAAAGTAACAAACTTACTCTTCACCCATAAATCCCAATCTTAAATTGCCTCACATTCGATGTTCTATTTGCATGCCAGGAGGAAACCTCACTCTAATACTACTAATGTTAGGGACTTCCTGTATACATCCAATCACATGTTGTTACATTAGATGAAGGGTTGCTCCATCTAATATTAATACATAGAATAACAAAGAAAATAACTCAAAGAATTACAAGAAATAACTTGCCTAAAATTTCTCAATAAAATGCAATGAGTTTCATCAATTAAAAAATATTAGTCTCATGTGCTTTACAATATACAAGCTACTCTTCTACACTCCTTACTAATCATGTTAATCTCTAAAAAGAAGAACTCAACTCCGAATGAATAACCTCTAGCCCAAGCCTCCCTTTGATTGCACTCTTGTGCCTCTTGGAAATCCCACTCCCCCTCTTGGAGATCAACACATAGCCAATAGATGACTCTTCAACTTCCCCAGGAGGGCTTCTAAGGTGGTGTCTCTTTAATTTTTCAAAGTGGGCACCTAAAGAGGCATATTTTCAATTTTCTAGATATAACCACCCAATATGCGTGAATGTGTGAATCTTCCACTTCCACAATCCACAAAAAAGATGGAAATTTTCTTGAATTTTGTAAAGAAATATTTTCCCACACTTGAAAATTACTTAATTGCCTTTACACATAGGTTACAAATATTTTAATAATTTTAAATCCCTATGTCCCCTTGGACATTTTCCTAGGTACATGGAGACCTATAGATTCTTGCATTTATTTTTATTCACCTTACATTAATTAAAATTTACAATAAAAATATTTTTGGATGATGCAAGATTTCCCTACACCCTTTAATGTTCTTGCACTAGGTTTGGTAAAGTCTAATTCAATACAAAATTATAATAGTGTTCATAAAGGATAACATTTAACAAAGGCCCCACTGATAGTGAATAAGAGTTAAAAAATGAGGAAAAAAGAATGTACCAACATCATAACATGATTGAAAGACTTGAAAAATTTATCAAGGCCTCCTATAAGATTACTCTCTATGTACCACATCATATGATCTTGGTGGTAGCCTAGATTGGGATCAAATGGTTCCAATTTATTATGCATATAGAACTGTAGACACTTAAAAATAATTATTTTAATTATTTTTTATTCCTCACATAATTAATTAATTAATTATGTTAATTAAAATTCTTCTCAATATTAATTAAATATAATTAATATTGTCACTATAGCATATGATTGATTTATTTAAGAAATCAATCCCTTTCTTTATTCTTCTAAAAAATCAAATCCTCACAAATCTTCCTCTTAGCTAATTAATTTCAATTAATTAGTTAACCTACATGATTCCTACAAATCATCTTCTTAATTCATCATTAACTTAATAAATTCTTTTAGAAACTCCCTAAACTCACTTAACATTATTCTTCTAATTTTTTATTCCCTCCACTCATTCTCTCTCCTAGTCAAATTCTCCTACAAATATAAATCCCACCTAACATTTCCTCTAATTCCCCTCCTAATGAGTTGTTAATGGCTAATCATCATGATTAGCCACAAAGTCAACTCTTTGTCCTTTCATCCAGCCACTAGCTTTAAATGCTCTTTTTCTAGATGAATGTAAGATTTTCGAAATCTCACATTCTTCTAGGCATTTCCCTCTCCCAAGGAATTTTTAATTCCTTTTTATTCTTCTAATCCCCATAATATCCCTTTTTGGAGAATTTTTAATTCCTCCAATGCATCTTGTAGAGTGTGGAGATACGAAATGCCTTTAGGGCATATTTCTTGGTCTCCACACCCTCTCTTGGACCTTGTGTGACCTCACAAGTAAATCTTAGCCCTTCATCTCGAATTCATCCTAGCCATCCGTTTTCCTCTCCTCTTCCTATAAAATAGGGTTCCATCCCTTCATTCAAAACATCTTGAAATCCAGTAAGCTTATGCTGCCCTTTTGAGCCCAGGAAATCATCTTGGCAACTTGATCATCTCATCCTTATCATTTGTGCATAATATTGGAGAGCCATCCACATTCAGCAATCAAAGGAGCATTATCAAGGGGCGTCTTCACTTCATCAAGCTCAATCCGAAGGAGAAGGTAAAATAGCAAGGTGAAATGGTCTTTTTATGATATTTTAGCATTCTGCATGTTTATTTCGTTATGTTTTGATCAGTTTACCTTTCAAATCTATTTTCCCCTCTTCATTTTGGCACGCCCAGTGGGACTCACGTCCCTGAGAACTAATGTTGTTGTTTTTTTTTAGGGTTTTGTGAGTTATGAGACGCAGGTTCTAAAATAGCGCAATTGCAGAAATATATATATATATATATATATATATATATATTTTTTTTTTTCGTAGGTTCCAGAATCGCGGCTCTGCATTTCTACGCGACAGCTCCTCCTTATTCTGTTCTATTTCTTTTTTTTTTTTTTATGTTTCTGTTTCTGTTGCAACACGATAGCTTTGTTATTTGATTTGTTATTTGATTTGTTGTCTGTTCTGTTTTAGTATAATCTGTGTGAAAGTAGGAGAGTATGCTCTTGTCTATATAGACAATTAGAAATCCAGACCTTTCACTTTTCTATTCTATTTAGCACGACTGTATGCTCTGACCGTAGGAAAGTGTGAAAATAGGAGAGTATGCTCTTGTCTATCTAGATAATCAGAAATCCGGACCTTTGACACTTTTCTATCTGTGTAGTGCTACTGTCTGCTCTGTTAATCTGTCTGAAAAGTTTAGGCGCTAACTGTAGTCTGCATTTAATTTATTTATTTCTTGTTATCTGCTCTGTTTAAATATAATCTATCCGCCCGCAGGAAAGTGTGAAAGTAGGAGAGTATGCTCTTGTCTATCTAGACAATCAGAAATCTGGACCTTTGACATTTTTATTTTTCTGTTTAGTGCGACAATTTGCTCTGTTAAATCTAGGGTTTCTGTCTGCTTTGTTAAATCTAGGGTTTCTATTTTGTTAAATTTAGGGTTTTTGTTCTGTTAAATTTAGGGTTTCTATTCTGTTAAATCTAGGGTTAAAAAAAAAAGAAAAGAAAAGAGTAAATTTTTTTCAGTTGTCTCGCCATATCTTCTTTATCTTGACTCCATTTCCCTTCAAACTTCACCAGATTCTCCACATTGCCATTTTCCACATTTTCTTCCTTGGAGGCCTTATCTAAAAAATTCACTTTTTGAAGCCCAAAATCCCTTATTTCTTTATTTTTAGGGTTTGCCATAACTTCTTCCCTTTTCATCCAATCACCTCCAAATTTTTCCCATATTATCCATCTTCAACTTTTGCTTCTTTGTCCCTCTTGGACAGATTTTCCCATTCCTTCATCTCTCCTCCAAAATCCCCATTTTTCGCTTGCCTATCCCTTAGAAAGTGGTAAAAACCTAGTCAAACCCCATTTACCCATCAAAGCTTTCTTCAACTCCACATTTGTCATTAGTAAAAAAGTTTTTATTCATGTTTTTCTATTCATTCCCAAAAAATAAAAAAAATTAATATTTTTGTCATTTTGTTGATTTTTGCAGGTTGCTTGTTGAAGACTATTTTCCAAACTACTAATCAAGTTGTTTTGCAGGACGCTTTTTGAAGATTCCATTTTTCAAACTATTAATCAAGTGGTTTTGCAGGTTGCCTAGCTGATCAACCAAATATTGTGCATTTATTTAAATTAGGCACCTAGATATTAATTAAAAGGGAATGAACCATTGTCTTATGTGTCTTTAAGAAAAGCGTAAAGGTAGGAAAGTATGCTCTCGTCTTACTAGATGATCAGAAATCCAGACCCTCCAACCTTTTCTTGTTTGATTGTGTGTTTACCTCTAGCGGGCCTGCCCTCCCAACTTGCTCTTTGAGAAGGTAAGAGGGGAACGACCCAAGTGAGTACACCCGGACCTGGGGTTCCCAACTCACTATAATAAATAGGCCATTGACTACAAAAGGGTTAATGGTTGGGGCTATATGAGAGTTCACTCTCACATTGGGTGCTTAGTAGGATCCTAGAGATCTCAATCATGCTTGCGTGACTACTAAGTTCTTGGTGCTTCGTTGGGCTATAGGCCTCAATTGCGCTTGCGCAACTTCGAAGGGTAGCTCCTAATGGGAAGACTTACTAAACACCTTGTTCATAGTGGCCAAAAACCCTCTAGTCATTGGTGCAGGAGGTCGGACCTTTGAAACGACCCATATTCTTACGGCCCTTAGTAGAGACACAAAGTTTTCCATGAGGAGTTTTCATGGGAATTGATGCTTGGCTGCCCCGAGAAGTGAGTGTCGTGGAGGGGAGCCAGTGGGGTCAAGCATCTAAGTGTCCGCTTTGGGTAAGCGTAGATGGGAAACCAATTGGGGTTCAATGACTATTGTCCTTGCCAGCCTTAAGAATGTTGTATATGAGCATGAGTGTCTTTGAGATAATATGCATTTAATCATTGTGTTTGCTTTGTTTGATACATACTTGCCAAGAGTAGACTAAAAACACATCACTATCCCCAAAAACTTTGCAAAAATATTTGTCAAGACACAAACAAATTGTCCAAGTCATTACCCACACCAAGTCCAAAATTGTGTCAAAACTCCGTCCGTCCCATTTTTCATAAGCCTAAGAGAGAAGCCAAGAGTTTATCCTCTACATCAACATTCAAGTTTGTCCTTTGAAACACCTACTATCATCCAAATCAGAGTGGTCATATCCCTTCATACAACTTGCCATTTAAATAGATCCTTCATGTTCATGCCAAAGACAACCTAGTCATCAAGTTTTCTTCTAAACCATCACTACCATACCTTCTTCATCAATCATCCTCAAATTTCTTAAGTCCTTTCATCACAAATTTCTTAAGTCCTTTCATCCACAAATTTCTTAAGTCCTTTCATCACAAATTTCTTAAGTCCTTTCATCCACAAATTTCTTAAGTCCTTTCATCCTCAAATTTCTGAAGTCCTTTCATTACAAATTTCTGAAGTCTTTTCATCCTCAAATTTCTTAAGTCCTTTCATCACAAATTTCTTAAGTCCTTTCATCCTCAAATTTCTTAAGTCCTTTCATCACAAATTTCTTAAGTCCTTTCATCCTCAAATTTCTTAAGTCCTTTCATCACAAGTTTCTAAAATCCTTCCATCACAAATTTTCTAAGTCATTTCATCACATTTTTCCTAAGTCTTTTCATCACAAATATCGTGTATGGTCGCAACTCGATCCCAAAAGAAATAGATGGTTGATCAACAATATGGCATGCCAGACATTGGTGTCCTATATGAAGATCCCACGCAAGATCATACACAAAGTGGGCAACCAATCGATCAAGATCAAAACCAAAATCTTGACATGGTTAACCAAGATGAACTTTGTCTGGAAGTGCAAACTTTCCTAGCAGATTCTTATAACCAAGAGATGATAGAAAAGTTTATTAAACACAATCCTACTGCACTTCTGAAAACTCTTCTTGAACATGGAGCTCAACTTCTACCTGAATTTAATAGATCCGCTCTCGTCCAACAACCACAAGGAGACCTCGCTCCCACACAAAGTGCTGCACCTACTATTCAAACTCAATCAATTGCAGCGCCATCAATCATCCAAGCCCAATCAATGCCACCCGCGACACCTTCCACCACGGTCTCCATCCTGCCTTCTTCCTCCTTGCCATCCATACCACTATCAAATCCAAACTCATACATTCTCCAACAAACTTCTATACCACCTCCTTCTATTCAACCACATATTTCTATTCCACAAACTTCCCTTTCTCCCAACAATGTCGCAAATTTTATCCAGATCCCATTCAATCCTGTCACAACAGTTGGCGGACTGCAACCAACTATCACACAAACCCCAGCGACATCGATCATCACATCCCACGTTCCCAACTCCTCATCATATCAATATATTGGTGTTGGTGCACCTTCTTTAGTTCATCCAATTCTTGGGGCAGATACAATTCATCAATATCAAAGTCCACAACAAGACCTCATCAAGGAAATTCAAGACATGAAGAATATCATCAAAAACATGAAAGAAAAGACTAATAAAAGGAAAGCTTACTCATTCGAAGAGTTTTGCCCTTGTCCTTACGACCCATCTATATCAGTTGCACCATATCCCCCGGGATTTGAGATCCCTAAATTCACCAAGTATGAAGGCAAAGGAGACCCCTGCGACCATGTCCAAGAATTCCACATCTTATGCCAAGAAGTCTCCTATAGTGACCTTTGTCTTCGCAGACTCTTTCCCAAGAGTCTCACGGGAGACGCCCTGGCATGGTTCTTATCTTTACCATGAGGTTCCATTGTCTCTTTTCCAGACTTGGCAGAAAAATTTGTGGCCCACAATGCATACAACATGGGTAATGATGTTTCTATGATGGACTTATGTAATACAAAACAAGGCCTGGAGAAACCTTCGCCAATTTCCTATAAAGATGGCGACATCTTATCAAAAAATTCCAGTGGGACATGCTATAACAACATCAAATTGAACTATTTCAAAAGAACTTGGTGCCTGAACTTTCAAGACCTTTAATATCTCAATGTATCAAATCCTTCCAAAAATTGACCGATGAGGGCCTCGCCCTCGAACGTGTCTTGTTGGAGGAAGGAACCTTGAAACATTACCAGAAGTCATCACAAAGTTCTTCCTCTTATCATAACGACAAGCCAAAATTCTAGGCTAAAAATAAAAACGTGGTCAATGATGGTGTAACTGATGCAAAGCGGGTCCAAACCGTGGCCGCTCCCCCAAAATCCACCACCAATATTCATCAATTCAACAATCAAAACAATTCAAATCAATTTCAAAAACCTCACAACAATGTCTCAATCCAAGGATGACCACTCGCCCGTTTGATCCCAATCAACCTAAACCAAGATGGTATAATGAAAATGAGTATTGTGAATACCATCGTATCAAGGGACATGATACAAGAAAGTGTATGAAACTGAAGATCTACATACAAGATCTCATTGATAGAGGTGAGATTGAGGTAGCAAATGCAAAACCTGGTAATAACAATGACAAACTCAAAATGTACTAGGAACCCTTCCCAAAGCATGATAAAGGAAAAGGCTCATCATCTAACGCAATGGATTATGACTACGCTAATCACGTAACCGGTTTTGATTTTTTAGTAAGTCGCATTGAACCTGTAGACAATTATGTCAATGTCATAACCATCCAAGGAGTTAATCCTCCTTCTTCCCGAAGCAGACCAAATCCAGCTAGAATAGTCATTCAAGGTGCCACGCCTTCCACCTCCCATTTCTAGAATGACTGTAATGCAACTACACACCGAGGAAGAGTCACCATCCAAGGAGTTTCTCCCCCACCAAACCCCCCACCCATGTCTTCCACCCGCCGATATGACCTCCTTGATCAACTTGGGAAGACACCTGCGTAGATCTCCATTTTGGAACTTCTCAAGACTTCTCCGGTACATAAAGAAATTTTGGAACAAGCCCTTCTCCAATCACACGTTCCTGATAACATCAACGCCACCCAATTTCATACCCTCATTGGAAACCTTGCTGCCTAGCAGCACATTGTATTTAACTCCCAAGATGCTCCCGCAGATGAGGACCATAATAAACCTTTGCACATCGAAGCTCTCATCCACAAGCATAAGGTCAAACGTATCCTGATAGACGGTGGATCCGGGCTTAATCTGTGTACATACAAATTAATAAAACAATTGGGACTTTCTGAGGATCTGATAGACACATCAGGAAGGATCACAATAAAGGCATATGATGATGCAGAAAGAATTTCAAAGGGCATGATCACCTTACCTCTTCAAGTGGGCCCCATTACAATTGAAACCCCTTGCCAAGTACTCGATCTTGATCTCCCTTACAACATTCTCCTCTGGAGGCCATGGATTCATTCCTTGCAGGCCGTACCCTCCACCTATCACCAATGCATCAAATTCTCATATAATGGAAAAGTGATCACTGTCAAAGGTGATCCCCAACCTTTTCAATATTGCAAACTATTAGAGGGGAAGCATCCGTATCATTGCCCACTAAATAGACCTTCGCCAACGCCTCCATCTGACACATCAAATGTTGCCTCCGCATCATCCCAACCAAATAATCAAATCAAGATCTTGGAGAATGGTTGTGGAGAATACAAATTGGAGGACGTCTTATTAATAGGCAACCTCCCTCTCTCTCCTAAGTCATTTGGTAAACCAAAAGAGCTAAAAAGGGACCCGAAACTAGTCATGCAATGCCAAAACACCACCTTCCAGCAATGGGGCCCACTTGATAATGAGAACCTCGAAGCAGATATCTCTTCATGGCTGTATCGGGAAGAGGACGATGATCCAACAAGAATATCCAAAGAAATGTATCCAAAAGCATTTGCCATAGTTGAAAAAATGGGTTACAAAGGACACGGTCTGGGACTAGAGGAGAATGGAAGAAAAGCACCCATAAATCCTATCTCCTACAGATACAACAGAGGCTTGGGGTACACCCCGGTGCCTAAGATTACTATCGCCGGTGCCCCTTCTAGTCCTTCTTTGGATATTGAAAGCGCTGACGAAGAGGAATTCCACGAAATGCCTTATGAATACGAGAAAGATACCTTCTTCGATGCTTACACCAATACCATCACCCCCGTAACCCCTCCCACTTCACATGAGCTACATCTTGTCCATTCTAAACTCATTGACTGGGGCCAATGAGACAAACCCAATTTAGATATCTGCGTCGACGATAATGCTCCCATTGCTCTCCTAACAACGCAAAATATGGAAGACGGTAATAGAATTGAGGCTATTCAACTACACGAAAAGGGATACTTTGGTAGTCAAGTCAATGCCCTTATCCACAAAAAGGATAATAAAATAAAAAGATATGATTTCCTAGGTGAAAACCTCCCTGAGGCGCCTTTGGATGAACAATAAATAAAAACAAAGGGCGTAGCTGAAAGTGAAAACCTGGAAAAGGCACTTGATGATGAGGGATTTGACCTCCCTACCATTGGTTACCTTCCACAGGACAAATCAAATTTGTTGATAGAAGAAACAGACAGCATCAACATGGGCACCAAAGTCATTCCGAAAAATGTGCTGATTGCTAAATCCCTCACCAAAATCGAGAAACAAGACTTCATCAACTTCCTTATAGAGGTTAAAATCAAATTTGCATGGTCCTATTCCGATATGCCAGGGTTGGATCCTGCCTTGGTGGTTCACAATCTCACCGTCTGCCCAGATGAAAAACCTGTAAAACAAAAACTCCGCAAAATGCACCCGCATATTGCTCTCTTGGTCAAGGCAGAACTTCAAAAGTTGTTAGATGCAGAATTTATCAAACCCATAGACTATGCTGAATGGGTCTCCAACATTGGGCCTGTTGGCAAACTTGCTAGGGGCATCCGCATTTGCACAAATTTCCAAGATCTAAATATAGCTTGTCCTAAAGATGATTTCCCACTCCCAAACATAGATATGATTGTGGATCTTGCAGCAGGACATGAAATGCTATCGCTAATGGATGGGTTTTTTGGATACAACCAAATCAGGATAGCAGATGAGGATCAACATAAAACCGCATTCACAACACCATGGGGTACTTTTTGTTACCGGGTCATGCCTTTTGGCCTTAAAAATGCTGGAGCTACATATCAACGGGCGATGACAACAATTTTTCATGACCTCTTGCACAAAATTATGGAGGACTATGTGGATGATCTGCTAGGCAAATCCAAGACAAGACAAGAGCACATCCCTATTCTAAAATAAATCTTCGAAAGATTGGAAAAATACAAGCTGCTCCTAAATCCTAGAAAGTGTGTGTTTGGCGTCACATCGGGAAAACTACTAGGATTCATTGTTTCCTGTAGAGGCATCGAGGTTGATCTCGCAAAAGTAAAAGCTATTATGGAAATGCCTCTGCCAAAAACTCTTAGACAACTACGCAGTCTCTAGGGAAAACTCCAATCTGTCAGGCGTTTCATTTCACAACTAGCTGACAAGTGCCATCCATTTGCACATTTGTTACGTAAAGACACAAAATTCAAATGGGATTGCCTCTGTCAAAAGGCCTTTGAAAAATTAAAGAATATCTAGCATCACCTCCAGTTTTGATGCCACCTACCCCTGGAAAACCCCTCATTTTGTACATATGTGCTACTACAGTGGCATTGGGGGCATTACTGGCACAAACAGATGATCAAGGGAAGGAACACACCATTTACTACATTAGTCGGACGTTGGTAGGATATGAACTCAACTACACCCCCATTGAAAGAGCATGTTTGACATTAGTATTCAACACACAAAAACTATGACACTATATGCTAAACAACAAGACAAAATTAATTGCTAAAATTGATCCACTTAAATATCTCCTGTCAAAAGCTGCTCTCACTGGCAGAACGACTAAATGGGTCATGCTTCTAAGTGAGTTTGACATCGAATATGTGGACAGAAAGGCAATCAAGGGACAAGTTATTGCAGATTAGTTGGTTGAAGCTCCTACACTCAAAATGGATCGGGGGCAGGAATATTATTGGTCACACCTCAAGGAGATGGCATCCCCAAATCATACAAGATAGTCTTTGCATGTACTAATAACATAGCAGAATACGAGGCCCTCATCACATGTTTACGCTTGGCTATCCACTGGAAAATAAAGGAATTACAAGTTTATGGCGATTCCCAGCTCGTCATAAAACAAGTCACTGATGAATACCAGACAAAAGATGATAAACTCCTTCCCTACCGTACCATGGTTGAAGATCTTAAACAACATTTCATGGCAATCAAGTTTGATCAAATCCCATGAACAAACAACAGGGCTGCAGATGCAATGGTCACCATTGGCTCCCTCCTTCAAATGCCAGCACATAGTCAGAAGTGCAAGTTCTTGGTCGAGCAATTATTTATACCGGCATACGACCTACCAGAATCTGAAATGGTGTGTGTTCTCGTTGGTCTAGAGTCCCCTTGGTACCAAGAAACCTTCGCTTTCCTCAAAGACAACACCATTCTCCCACATCTCACCAAAACCCAACAACAAACTTTCATCCGCCGATGTGCCCATTACACCATCCTTGTAGACACCTTGTTCAGAAGGCATTTTGATGGTTCCCTCCTAAGGTGTTTAAATAAACAAGAAGCCGAATGGGCATTACGCAAAGTACATGAGGGCATCTGTGGGGCACACTCAAGTGGACTCACATTGGCTAAAAAACTTTTGAGAATAGGATACTATTGGCCTAAAATGGAAGAAGATGCATACAACTATGTGAAGAAATGCATCCCTTGCCAGCAACATGGTGACAAGATTCATGTACCGTCACAAGAATTGCAACCATTCATTACACCATGGCCCTTCTCATAGTGGGGGCTCGATCTCATTGGGAAAATCCACCCTTCATCTTCCAACGGACATAAATTCATTATCACTGCCACCGAATACTTCACCAAGTGGGTAGAGGCTATTCCTCTTACTTTCACCACGGGCAAGCAAATATCCAAATTCATCCTGAACTACCTAATTTGCCGATATGGCATCCCAAAAGTTATCATCATAGATAATGGTAAACAATTTAAAAACCAGGATGTCAAAGAACTCTGCCAAAAATTCAACATCCAACACTGCTTCTCCACTCCATATTATCCCCAAGGCAATGGCCAAGCTGAGGCTTCTAATAAAACCCTAATAAAAATCCTCAAAAAGACAGTCAACGAAGCAGGCCGTGATTGGCACCTCCAAATCCATCATGCATTGTGGGCCTACCGCACCTCCATCCGCACCCCCACAGGTGCCACTCCTTATTCCCTAGTATTTGGTTCTGAAGCTATCCTTCCCCTTGAGATCGAGATCCCCTCTCTAAGGGTATCGCTGCAAAACATCCTACCAGAGGAAGAATATAGAATTGCCCGCTTACAAGAGCTAGAATTGTTAGATGAAAGGCGCCTCAAGGCCTTGAATCATCTCCGGGTATATCAAAACCGTCTGCGCATGAGTTATCATAAAAAAGTCAAAACCCGAGAATTCTAAGTTGGTGATCTTGTCCTCATGGAGAATTAGAAAAATCTACAAGAAAGAGAAAAGAAAGGCAAGTTCGAGCCTAATTGGCTTGGACCATATGTAATCACAGCGAAATATGGATCAGGAGCTTATCAGTTGGCTACTCCTGAAGGCGATCCTTTGGATGATCTGATGAATATCATGCACCTCAAAAGGTTTTATGCTTAGTCCTCAGAAAGTCTTAAATTGTCAAAAAATAAAAAAATGAAAAAAAAAAGATCCTGAAAAAATTGTCACTTTGGTGCAAACCTGGCAAACAGGCACCTTATGATACAAAAAAATTAAGAAAAAAAAGAAAAAATTGGAAAAAAGAAAGAAAAACAATTCGTGGCGCTATGGGCAAGTATCTTGGTGAAAACCTTTGTGCAGGTGCCAAGGTAAATAACCGGATCCACTGTCTATCATGTCGATACTACAAATCATCTGCCATCCAACCCACCCATGCACAACATTCCTTCTTTTCCGCCTCCCAATAAAACATGTGTATGATGATGAGTCTTTGCCTAAGTCATGAACAAGAAATGTCCCAGTGAAACTGAGCTTTTATGCCTCTGTATAAGCTTCAAGAAGTCTTGAGAAACAATCCCAAGTCCATCCTAGTTCTACTCTTGGCAAGAGGTATCATTTGGTCGCAAGGAAGAGACTTGTTAGATTTTGTTAGATCTTTTCATATAGGCTTGCAACTTTTGCCCTACAACTGCCACTATTTATGACTGCCTGGGTTCTTCCATATCCAGGTATGTTATGATAGGTGCATACTGGGGCATATTTCATAGTATGGCATGTTTTGGATCCTTCTTGTATAAACCGGCAACTTGGTACTAGTGTTTATCAACACTTACCTTCTCGTGTATAAGAGGTATCGATGTGTTTGAGGGTTTCCTTGCACGAACCCACAACTTTGCATTAGTGTTTCTTAACACTTGCATTGTTGTGTGCAAGAAATTCCCATTTGTCTGGAGAGTCAGTCCACGCCCTGGGTTTCTCATGGCATCTTGATTTCTATAAGCAGTGGTGCAAGTCACTCAGGGCAACATCAAACTAGGTTGGCTCTCCACATTTGTTGTGCACAAAATCTCACCATCATTCCATCAAATCCTAAACTCAATAATCCCATGGAGTTCTCAATTGCCCCCATTTTCCTCCGCGGTCTCGCATCTCTTATTCTTCTTTCCAAATACCTCACGACTACTTCATATATCTTCCTCATTTATCCCTTCCACCCTAATTTTTCTTCCTCTATTTTTCTTTTTTTTCCTCACATAATCAATTCTGATTTTGATCATGTCTTATATAGGATGAATCCTTCCTGAAACCAGACATTGTGATCTGATCATGTCTTATACAAGATGAATCCTTCCTGAAACCAGACGTTGTGATCGATCATGTCTTATACAGGATGTATCCTTCCTGAAACCAGACGTTGTGATCTAATCATGTCTTATACAGGATGAATCCTTCCTAAAACCAGACGTTGTGATCTGATCATGTCTTATACAGGATGAATCATTCCTGAAACCAGACGAGCTGATCATGTCTTATACAGGATGAATCCTTCCTGAAACTAGATGCTCTGATCATGTCTTATATAGGATGAATCCTTCCTGAAACCAGGCGTTCATTGTGATCGATCATGTCTTATACAGGATGAATCCTTCCTGAAACCAGACGTTGTGATCAATCATGTCTTATACAAGATGAATCCTTCTTGACACCAGATGCTCTTATCATGTCTTATACAGGATGAATCCTTTCTGAAACCAGACGCTGTGATCAATCATGTCTTATACAGGATGAATCCTTCCTGAAACCAGACACTTTGATCATCTTTGTCTTATACAGGATGAATTCTTCTTGAAACCAGACTGAATCTAGATCTTATCAATCAAATCAAATCAAATCTATCGAGATATCAATTTCGCAAAACTCCAAAGATCAAATACCTCAATTGATCTCCTGAGGGGGCATCACCATACCGTAATCTATAAATCAAGAGCCGGGGCATCCTATCAAACCAATATCAACATCAAAACAAGATTATTCTTTGAATCAATGCGTCATCACACCTCGCTTCAAAGAGGGGCAAAATGTAGACACTTAAAAATAATTATTTTAATTATTTTTAATTCCTCACATAATTAATTAATTAATTATGTTAATTAAAATTCTTCTCAATATTAATTAAATATAATTAATATTGTCACTATAGCATATGATTGATTTATTTAATAAATCAATCCCTTTCTTTATTCTTCTAAAAAATCAAATCCTCACAAATCTTCCTCTTAGCTAATTAATTTCAATTAATCAGTTAACCTACATGATTCCTACAAATCATCTTCTTAATTCATCATCAACCTAATAAATTCTTCTAGAAACTCCCTAAACTCACTTAACATTATTCTTCTAATTTTTTATTCCCTCCACTCATTCTCTCTCCTAGTCAAATTCTCCTACAAATATAAATCCCACCTAACATTTCCTCTAATTCCCCTCCTAATGAGTCGTTAATGGCTAATCATCATGATTAGCCACAAAGTCAACTCTTTGTCCTTTCATCCAGCCACTAGCTTTAAATGCTCTTTTTCTAGATGAATGTAAGATTTTCGAAATCTCACATTCCTCTAGGCATTTCCCTCTCCCAAGGAATTTTTAATTCCTTTTTATTCTTCTAATCCCCATAATATCCATTTTTGGAGAATTTTTAATTCCTCCAATGCATCTTGTAGAGTGTGGAGATACGAAATGCCTTTAAGGCATATTTCTTGGTCTCCACACCCTCTCTTGGACCTTGTGTGACCTCACAAGTAAATCTTAGCCCTTCATCTTGAATTCATCCTAGCCATCTGTTTTCCTCTCCTCTTCCTATAAAATAGGGTTCCATCCCTTCATTCAAAACATCTTGAAATCCAGTAAGCTTATGCTACCCTTTTGAGCCCAGGAAATCATCTTGGCAACTTGATCATCTCATCCTTATCATTCATCCTTATCATTTTTGCACAATATTGGAGAGCCATCCACATCCAACAATCAAAGGAGCACATCAAGTGGAGCATTATCAAGGGGCACCTTCACTTCATCAAGCTCAATTCGAAGGAGAAGGTAAAATAGCAAGGTGAAATGGTCTTTTTATGATATTTTAGCATTCTGCATGTTTATTTCGTTATGTTTTGATCAGTTTACCTTTCAAATATGTTTTCCCCTCTTCAAGAACTAAGCCTTCCTTTCACAAATTGCCCACCACATAGGCAAGACAACACAATAACATAGGTCACTTCAATAATATTAAAATCCCCATACAAGATTCAAGTGGTGGTAGACATTAAATTGGCAATCCACCTCTAGAGGGTATATCTATTAAAACATTTGTAGCATCCTAAAATTGCACCCCTTGCAATTTTCAACTGCATTTGGGTCTTCACCTCAGTGTTTGCGCCCCTTGGCCTGATCGAAAACCTGATTATGCTCTTGCACATCACAAATACCAAAATTTTCAAACTTGCACTCATCCTGCACCTTGATCCTGCCCCAAAATAGGGTAGGATGAGGGTGTGGTGCCATGGTCCTCCCTAAATGGAACCTAATTCAAACCCTTAAACCCTCTCAAATTTGGACGGGATTTCTCTCTTCGTGTTGGCCTATATCAAAAAATCAGTCAATTAATCTGACATGCAAGTATATAAAGAGGATTGCCCCTCTCATTTGATGATCATGAAAAATAAAGAAGCATTCAAGCACACAAGAGATCAAGCATTCAAGCATTCAAGAGAAATTGAGCATTTTCAGTCTTCCTTCAAGCCTTGGAGCAACAATAAAGTCAAGATTCAAGCATTGAAGTGGAGATCTACATCCTATTTCATGAAACCCTAATTCCATGTGGAGGCAAGCAAAAATTCACAAGGAGTTATAATCATTTCATTTTCAGTCATAATTCAACATCTCCCTCAAAAGGAGAACATTTCCTTTCAGTCATTTCAATTACATTTGTCTCAATTTCATGGTTAATTCCAAAATTCAGGTTTGACCAAAGGCAAACCCCTATTCCCAACCTATTTCCCTTTCTTTCTGTGTGCAGGAAATAGGTGCACAATTGTTCTTCTGGAATTAAGATTTATTTGTGGAGATGGAATAACTCTTTTCGACACGTGGAAAATTTGGAGGACCAAGAGGCATTGCCATGACCCTCGCTATTTTGGGTAGTTTTCATAGGGTAGATCCGAATCAACTCACATTTCTCAGATCCAGGTGCATGACTGAATCCCACATCGACAACTCAGTATTTTCTCAGTTTTGTCTTCAATTTCAACACTTTACTCTAAATCAATATTTCAACTTAGAAAAGAGGGAAAAACACATCATAGTCAATTAATCTACTTAGTATTTAGTCCTTATCTAATTTGTGATTGAATCTAGTGGATTCCTCCCCTCTTTTGAATGTAAAGGCCATCTCCCAATAAAAGGAAAAATTGATTTGGTGATTTCTCCTTCTATGTTGCGAATTGCCAAATCAAAAATTTCCCCTTTACAACATCAAAGCCTAAACATTAACAACTATAAAAATATGGTTATAATGTTAAAAAGAGTTCATAATGGTTGGTTGGTGGGATGTAAAAGTACAAAGTTGTGTCAACATTTAGGGCAATTTATTAGCACAAGTGAATTTAACTATTTCTAACTAAAAATCAAGTTTGGTCAAATATACGAGTTAACTAGAACTTAAAAGTACAAAGTTTGGTTAGGTTATATATGTATACAACTTTTCTAACCAAAATCTTTCACTAAATGCATATGTAGTACCACATTGAGACCAATTTACAAAAAAATGAAAATATTCAAAAACTTGGCGTTCCAACAACTCCTACTGACATAAATAATATTATTTTAAAAATATAAAAAATACCCTTTTGTAGATCTATAAGTTTACTTTTCAAAAATATATTTTTTTAACAGTTTAATTATTATTTAATTTTTGTTTTTAAATTTTTACTAAAAGTGGATTATCAACACTAGAATGTAAGAGTTGTTATCGCGCAAAGTAAAAATATTTAAATTTTTTGAAAAAAGTATGATACACTAGATAAACGATCCATCTCAAGATTGTACCATTTTTTTCTATTTTAGATAAATTGTCAAGTCAAAAGCTAAAGTCGAATGGAAATTGTTGATTTTCAATACACAAGCATTTTAATATATATTTTAAGAATGTATTTATCAACATTAGAAAAAATAAAATCCATGCACTAAAATTGAAAGTAAAAAAAAAAATACTATATAAAGAGCGATGTTCCATGTAACTTCATTTTTTGAACATTTAATCAACAACTAAATTATGATGTTAATTTCAATATATATATATATATATATATATATATATATATATATATATATATATATATATATATATATATATATATTATAATATTTTTTTTATTTTTTCAAAAAGTAGCAAACATAAAATACACTAAAAAGGATGTATATTTTATTAGTTTACATCATTTTAATATTTAGTACATATATGTCATTTTTAATTGATTCAAGTTAAAATGTTGGATAGGTGTTGGTCATTTCCTTTATAAAAGTGTGATCTAGCTTGTACTTGGAGGGTGTCAAACATGCCTCGTCAACTAAGTGTTGATGCCCCATAGAAAAGAGAAGGTGATAATACCACCTAACCTACTTCATGGTTACTACACAAAAAATAATTAGCAGGCCAAATGACATGGCAAGCTATATAAACTTAAAAAATTGGATAAATCTTAACCTATTGTAAATAGAGAGTGTGCAAACTTAAAAACTATTTAATCTAGTGTTTCAAATGACATACTTATAGGAAAGGTCCAGTAGACCTTAAACATTCTAGGTTACACAATTTAAAAACATGTGTCAAGAATCATCTCCTCATTATCTAACTCAACCAAATAAAATTAACTATTTGACAAAAGAGCACCACTTGATTCAAAACTTTTTTATGTAAAAATCAAGTTTGTTAGGTCTCCATTTCTCAAGCACATATTTGTTCTCTTCGGAGTACCCTAGTGGGGAATGGGACCTTTATTGCCCAACTAAAGGAGGGAAAGCATGTCGGGAAGTGTTAGTTAAAGGATGCTCGATAATAATGATGCCTTTAATAGAGCTCTCACATATTTTACTTCACAAAAGGTCTCTTAAAGAGGAAACGAATAGATTTTCAAAACTTTAGAAGTTTTAAAAATATCTCGAATCCCAACCCCTAAAGCTTGAAGAAGGCTTTGGGGGAGCATATTTTTTCGTAGACTTTTTGGCTTTGTGATTAATAATATGCAATCTTTCCTCTTCTTTTCAAACAAGTTACAAACCATGATGAATTGTGAGGAGGGTTTTAGGTTAGTAAGACCAAAGGATAATCTCAAAACCAGGATGTTCAAAGGATGGACAATTATAATAAGTGTTCAAAAAATTTAGGTACACAACCCATTGACCATATCTTATTTACGAATTTACATATACATAGTCTCATTTAAATATGTGGAGAGGTCCATGTCAGCACAAACTTTCCACTGAGGATGATTTGAATATAATTGTTTAGGTTCAACACAAACCATAATTCATAAGTAAGAGGCTATTTGACTGAAAAAAAAATGGCAAAGGCAACCCAAGGAACTCAACCCAAACGATAGTCTAAAATTTATTTTCATTGGAGACAACTAAGTCCTAACCCAAGGTTCAAAAAATATCAAAGAAGAATTACAAGCGAAAAGCCATGTTTGAGAATAGTCTCACCATGATTGGATTCAACAAAATGAAAAAGAAATAAACTTTTAATAAGATGTTGCACAACATAAAGGTGAATCGTATGTGAACTCCAAGCCTAGTCCTTGAACATGTTTTTAGAAGGCACTTCCCATAAAATGCTCTATTTCAACATGGAAGTATAGCTTGTTTTGTTTTATATTACATATCACATTTTGTTTTGTATTGTATTACATATCATATTTTGTGTCTCTACAAATGAATGGTTCATATTTCAATGGTTCTCTTCCATAATTGTGATTTACAAATCCTCAATGAAGAGAGATTCTCTCACAATGGGAAAATAAAACTAGTCTATTTATTGAAAGGATATATTTACCACAATTTGATATGATCTTTGCTTCACAATAATCCATTTTTCATTATTGCTAAATATATTGACTAAATTTTATTACACAATATGACTAGTTTGTATTTTGTTATTATTTTGTACCATGCTTACCAAAATCCTTGTCTATTGCAAAGATTTGACTCCCATATTTTAGTAGTGTTTGAGTGGCTTACCTGCAGAATGTGAATACCATAATCTCTGAACTGCCTAATTTGATACTTGAATATATTTTTCCTAACATTATTTTAACTTGATGTTGATTCAAAATGTAAAATTACATTTTCCAGAAGATTTATGTGATAATTACACCATCAAGATTATTGTTTTTGACTCTCTGTGTTTCTAGATAATATAAGCAAGGGAAGATTAAAAATAACATGGGTTCCAAGGTGTAGTGGTTAGCACTCTGGACTTTGAATCCAACGACCTTCATTTATTGGTCAAATATAAGTTCAATGCGTACAAGATGATGCTAATTTAAATTATCTTATCATTTTAAAATTTGACTTTTCATCAGAGAGATAGTAAAATATAAAGACAATTGAAATGTAATTGATGGAAAAATACACTAATCACTTCTCTTCCAACTTTAACTATCAATCAAATTTTTATAGCAAGATGAATTTCAATTCACTTCTAAGGATTTAATCAATCCAAATAACATTATAACAAAAGATGACTATAATTTCAATATACTGTGTAATTAGGAGGGTCAATGATTTGTATACTAGTTTTTATTTTCACATATTTTGCATTTCTTTCTAGGTTGTATCTAGTGATTGGTTCTTCCAAATATAAAAATGATAAAAAATCTGGAACTTTCATAATTTCTATTTAACAAACTTGGTTATTAGTACTTGCGTTAGGCAATACTATTGTAATGAGTTTTTTGTTTTTCCAGTTAACTAGTTATTAAAAAAATTAATTTGAACCAATCACAAACAAATTTTCACTTTTAACTTTTTCAATCTTTTTATTTACCAAAGTCTAATTGTACAATTTTTAACATTATAAATTACGAAAATTATTTTTCTGCCGATAGTAAGATATAGATAGATACAAATTTTGAGATAAAGAAGTTGTTACACTGATTATTAAAAATATAAATAGAACTAATTGATTGGTTTCAACTCTCTCTTTTCTCTAATTCAACCCTAAATAACCTTCATCCTAGCCCTAGTTCCAATTGTACCCAATTAAAACTTTAACCCTAATTAAAATTATAATGCTAATTCTAAAACTAATCCTAATTCTAACCATACTCTAAAGTTTATCATAACTCTAATTATAAACCTAGCCTTAATTCTAAATATAATCCAAATTTTAGTCTAGCCCTAATTCTAAATGTAATCCAAATTTTAGTCTTGTTTTTTTTTTACTTTGTTTTTTAAATCAACTTTGTCCATGTTAACAAATAATTATTTATTCATTGAAAGTTCATTTAATTATAGAATAATATATTTTACTTTACTTCAATTTAATTTTTTCACTTTACAATTTTTGAAAAAATAATTTTAATTTATTTATATTGTTTACTCAAAAATTACTATTATTTATAGTTATTTTACTCATTTCAAAATTATTTTATTTAATTTTCTTAAAAAAAAATTATTTACTTAAACTAACTCTTTAGCAAATGAAACATTTATAATAAAAGTCTTAAATAATTTTAAAAATTCAAAACTAAAATAAGATAAATATTTAATAAATAAAAAGGTTGTTTATATAGGAATAAAATATTTTTTAATTTTATCACATGGATCTAAAACATTTTATCATATATAATCTTTTATTTTAATTTATATATTATGCTTTCCTCTTTGTCCCAAAAATTAAAATTGAAGCATTCCTTAAAAAAATATTAAATAGAATTATTATACTTTTTTAAAAATTTAAATTATAAATTATTTCAAAATAATAACAAAAATACATTATGTAAGATAATATAATAATAAAAAAATACTATAATAATTAAAATTACAATATTATTATACCATCTTATATTATTTTTCTATTAATATTAAATTATTTTTAATATATCACATATTTTTATTATTATTATAATATTTTAAAATTAGTATAAAATTATTATTATTATATTACTATTTTAAAAAAAATTAAATATAAAAATATATCACACTTTAAAAAAATTGAAAAAATATAATCAAATTTTAAAAACAAGGCAAGTACTAGCTAGTACATGATACTTATTTTAATGTATATGTAGATTTTCAGTTTTTATCAATATTTCACGATTCATTTGTGATAAATTTAAATTCTATTTTTAAAGTGTCTATTTTTATTAAAATAAATGATTTTATTACTTGATATTGGTTTTATTTTATTCTCACCTATATGCTTATGAGATGAAATGTCATGTGACTAAAATGTTCTTTTCTAGAGAATTCAATATATTTCCTTTCACTATAAAATCTTTTCAAATAGTTAATATTAATATAGATCAAAACTATGAAGATTGCATTAGATGATGCTAATTATTTTCAATAATTTTTGTACAGATTTTATCATAAAATCTAAATTACCTAATATAACCATTGCATACTCAGATGCCCAGGTGTAATTGTAAATTTATTTATATTAAATACTTAAATAGGAAATAGTCTGTTCCAAAATTCAAATTTAAATATAAAACTGTCAAGAATGGGATTTGAACCCATGCCCTTTCGGACCAGTACCTGAAACTGGCGCCTTAGACCAACTCGGCCATCTTGACATACCATATTAATCGTTTATTTTTTATTAATAATATCATAATTAAGCAAGCCAGTGAGCCGGAAGGAAAAAATATGGATATTTCTGTTATAATTAATTTAACAGCTATTTGTCAAACGAACCATATCGGTGCTGTGGTGTAGTCGGTTATCACGTCAGTCTTACACACTGAAGGTCCCCAGTTCGAACCTGGGCAGCACCACGTTATATTTCTGGCATTTTTTATTTCATTAATTTCATTAGGTGCTGGCACTCGCTGTTTTTTCATTGTAAAGCAATCATAAAAGTCAAAGAAAGTCAAAGAAAGTCATAAGAATTATAGAAAAAAATTGACAGTTTAACATTAAGTGTAAAGTAATCATAAAAGTTAAAGTTAGTAATTAGTGATTAGTGATTAGTTACTACTTTGCATTTTTGGCATTTTTTATTTCATTAGGTGCTGACATTCGCTATTTTTTCATTGTAAAGCAATCATAAAAGTAAAAGAAAGTCATAAGAATTATAGAAAAAATTGACAGTTTAACATTAGATGTAAAGCAATCTTAAAAGTAAAAGTTAGTAATTAGTAATTATCTTAAAAGTAAAAGTTAGTAGTTAGTAATTAAAAATTAAAGAAAAAAATGTTATTGCGATCTATGGTCTAATGGATAAGATGTTGGTCTAGGAAACTAGAGATTTTGGGTTCAATATCTAGTAGTCATTAAAAATTAGTGTCTTTAAAAAGGAAAAATGTTATTCCATCAAATTGAGGTGTCACCAAAACTGAATCAATGTTGTAGGGGAAAATTCCTCAAATTCAAGAATTTGCAAATTTGCTGCCAAACTCTCCATATAAACTTCAAAGGAAAATAGGCTTTAATATGAAAGGAAGGTGCCATTAAAATTATTTGGGTATTGGCCTTTACATTAGAAAGCCAAATCTACAATTTTTTGAGAAATTACATTCCAACGACGGATAAATTTTCATGGTAAGATCAATAGAAACTAATGATTGGACAAAGATTAGAAACCCTTTAACCCTATTATTTAAACCAAATGCAGTTTTAATAATTGGCTAAGTAGCCTACTCTAGCGAATTAAAGTCCCATAGACCCTTAAACTAACAAACTCCTTTCTTCAAGAGATAATATGCATGCCTTTGGAATGCAACAACAAGAGGATGACCTTGATATTGGATCAATTTGTTCCACCAAATTGAGGTGTCACCAAAATTGAATCCATGTTGTAAGGAAAAATTCCTCAAATTCAAGAATTTGCAAATTTGCTGCTAAGCTCTCCATATAAACTACAAAGGAAAAGAGGCTTTAATATGAAAGGGAGGTGCCATTAAAATTTTATCCACCCACTTAACATTTTACCATTTATTTTTGGTTGAGGCTCAGATAATGCAAAATTAAACCAATTTTTTTCAAGGTTTGTCTCCCTTGATCACTCTAATTATATGTTTGGCTACTACACATACCCCTTGAGTTTGAGGATCCAAAAGGCCCAATTCACCTTTAGATTTAGGTTGGATACAATGCAACCATGAAGTGTACTAAAAACCAACATTACCACTCCAAGAAAATGTCGAACAATTTTAATAAGATCATTGTAACTCTTTTTGGAGGGCATCCAACAAGAAGAGTAATAAACATGTGAAGCCAAAAATATTCGATTCACCACTTGAATCTTACCAGCTAAGGATATAAAGTTATTTTCCCAAGTGTATAATTTCATTTTGACTTTATTGAGAAACCACTTCCACATATCAGAAAGAGAAACTCCCAAACCAAAAGGGATGCCCAAATAGTGATAAATTTGATCATGTTCGACTTATTTCCTTTCCTTACGAATCCAAGGAGGAATATGATCCGTTTGTATCAAGAGAAATTCAATTTTATGGTGAGATAAATTTGATTCAGAAACTAAACAATAAAGGTTGAGAGCATCCATGACATTATTAAACTCCTCTTTAGAATTTTAAAGGAACAACATAATATCATCAATAAAATGGGAATTTATCACAATCGAGTTGTTAGGGGCGGAAATACCCTTAAGCTTGTCCATTTGATTATATTTTTGCAACAGATAGCCAAGAGCATCAACAACTAGAGCATAGAGAAAAGGAGACAAGGGGCAACATTTCTTGATTGAGTGGTGCAGAGGAAAGGGCTTGAGCATCTCCTTGTTTATTATCAGTTGAGCATTGGCATCTGAGAATAGCATTTCAACATGTTTCCACAAATTAAGACTAAATCCCAACCATTGCAACATCTTGAGAATAAAGTTCCAACACATTCTATCATAAGCTTTATCGAAATCCAACTTCACAAGGAGGGCGTATTGGCTTGATTGTTGTGCCCATTCAATGGTTTCCCAAGGAAGGATAAGATTATCAAGAATAAATCTCCCACCAAGAAAATCTATTTGTTTAGGTCTAACAATATTTTGTGCAACTAGTTTGATTTTGGCAGATAAAGCTTTGGTAATAATTTTGTAGGAAGTATTAAGCAAGGTGATAGGATGCCAAACAAAAATAGCGTCTTCATTTTTCCCTTTAGGAATGAGCTTGATAATGACTTTGTTAATAACAGACCCTAGTGAACTAGCTTCCAGATGGGTAAAAGCACACACTTGCGTCACATTTTAGGCCAACTAGATAAATTCAGTTGTAAGTGTTTTAGCCAGAACCATGCCCTATACGCGTGGCACCGAAATGACAGTCTAAAAATATTTCAGCCAAAATTGTTTTTATAAAAATCGGGAAAATTGAACCCCCCACCATTTAGTAGCTGCTGCTTGGTGAATTCGACTGAAATCATTAGGACAAAGATTCGCCAAAACAATCAGTGAGCCTACCAATCTCTCCTCAAAATTTCAAGTTTTTTATTTTGCTTCCTTTTTTTGTTGTTTAAAAAATTGATATGTATGTTTTATGAAATTTCATTGAAATAAAAATATTATAGGGTTCTAAATTAATAAACTAGAAAAAAATAAGGTTCTAGCCCTTTACATAGTAGAATAGATAAAATAAAGGACAAAAAAAAATCACCAATAAAAACTAAACCTTGAAACAACATTAATTTAAAGCATAGTTCTTAAATATCATGAGTAAGAATACTTGATTGAGAGTAGAATTTGGAAGTATTTCATTGACAACCTCTATTTTTTCATATAGATACATAGATGACATGTTAAATTATTATTCAACTTTGTAACTAACTTCTTCCACAAAGTTTTCAAAGAATGAATAAAGAAGTTTTATCTTTATCTAAGGTAATACTTTGTGGTAAACCATGCAACACCACCACATCATCAAAGAATGAATTTTTCACCTCTCATGTACCACTCATTTCCTTGCAAGGAATAAAATTTCCTCAAGAATTTTCTAACCACCTTAGTGTACCCACATATTGGGGATGATATGTGAGCTATGAGCAAGTTGAGTGCTCAAACATGAAATGAGCTGACAAACCAATAATGAAATCCATAGATACCTCCTCCCACCTTTGACGTGGGATAGATAAGGGTTGCAGAAGGCTTAGAGTTTTAATTGTCTTCTTTTTATTGTATTATGATTAATCATGTATATGTCTTCTTAATTGTCTTCTTAAAAAAAACATAGAACCCGCACAGGTTTGCAATTATTTTGGATTTTCCCAACATCGAGAGCAATTTTCAACAATGGCACCCCGTCGAACAGGTAAGATTTGATTGGTTTGATTATTTTTGTTTGCATTTTAATTAAAGTAGGGTGTTTAAATTGATTTAAGTTTTGTTTTTATTAATTTGATGTTAGATTCTTCAAGCAATCCCCAAAAATGATATAGACAACAAAGACCTCCTCCTGCACAAGCAACTCAAGAAAACCCTATTAACATTGCACAAGAGCAACAAGAAAACCCTCAAAATCCTAAAAATGCTACTCCTTAACAACCACCACCACCACCCCGAAACCCTCCACATCCTCCATTAGATCATGTAGATGCCATACAAGAGGATCTCATCAATCGCCTTACATAAAACAGTGCCCAAATTTCTATATTGGTGAATAGGTTGAGGACCTCTAGGCTTGAGCACCACCACTCAACCCTTGCCAAAACACTAGAAACAATGGCTAATAGTGCAAATGAGGTATCTAGGGAGGTTACGAAATGAGGTTCATGGAGGGATAGATGTCGAACATTTTATGCGGATGGGATGTCATATGATCAAGTGAAGAAAAAGGGCATAGGTAAAGCTGACATATGTGCTCTTTTCATCGATCCTGTTACCAGTAATAACCTAGAACTAAATACAACTTGGTTTCCTATACATTGGTGTGTTCATGATAGGTTGAAAGAAGCTTTTTGGGATAGGTGATATATGGTCTTTGACCAACCACCTTGTAATAATTGGGAGGTGCCTCTATATTTTTTGAGAAAGTTGTATTGTGAGTTTATCCTCGGCGAGAAGCCGAATTACTTTGACATTTGACAATTTCAGGGTAGAGGGAGAGGCTTTGTGCAGGATAGACCTGGGGCCCATAGGGTGGTAGACCCACAACATAGGAGGCATGCATCTCCTAAACCCATGGTTCATGTCACTGTCCCTATATCCTTGAAGGAGTCTATGGAATTACAGACTCTTCAGGCAACTACATCATTGACTGATGTCATTGTTCAACATGGCATATAGCTGGTTGGAGCAGAGGATGTACCAACACTTGCAACACCTCCTTCATCAGCGACACCTCCTCCATCAACAACACCTCCTTCCTTAGTGGCACCTCCTTCATCAACAACACCTTATGCATCATTTGGCATGAGCCAACCCATTCAACATATGTGCCCCACCTGCTAGGGTGTATGTTCTGGTGTAGACACTAACGCAGATGAGGATGGTTCAACATCTCATTCATGTACATGTTGCGGGAGTAGATGCCATGCTTCCATTGTAGAGGATGTGGCCCTCATTGACGAACTGCTCAATATGTTGTACCCTCTTTATCAGACATAGGTGCGTTTAATTCTGTTTATGACATGTTATCAATCAAGTGACTAAATCTTATAAAAAGAAATGAATTTTTAATTTTAGAACAATTTAAAGTGACATATAAATAAAATGCATTGCAGGGTGCAACAAGTGGTGGGAGTACACCACATACTATTCAGTCGACTCCACAGTCACGAGTAGTTTCGCCACCAAAGGTAAAGATTTGTAAATTTGGTAAAAATATAATAATACATTGGTTTCAAAATATCTTTTGTTAATTATATGTATCATTACTTGGTATTTTGTAGGGCTTATCATTTGCTGAGATGTCCCAACTTGATGATATCATGCTTTCGGCCATTGACTTTGGCCAAGATAGCTATGCGGTACCATTTAGATTTATATATTTTTGACTTAAGTGATATATTAAATACATGCTCTTTTCCCTTATGTTAATTTTTTTTCGTTAGTTTACCCCACCTGCCTCGAGGACATCTTGTGTGAGAAAGCCATCCTCTAGCACTCTGAGGCAGAAAATGATATCCTCTTAGACACCCAAATGACAAAAGGTTCTTCACTACAATTTAAATTCAATTGTTGAAATGTATTATGATTAAACATGTATATGTAGATATTGATAAATGCACTTAATTTATTTATTCTCTATACAAAAACATATGGGGTTTACAGAATTAATGAATGCACCTGATGTCGATGAGGTTCAGTAGAGGGAAGAGGTGATATTTTCATATTCACTTTGGATTGCATTCTTGCTTGTTCGAAATAACTAAATCCTTTTATGTCTATATCATATGTTATCATTTTTCATATAGGAAATGGTAATAGCTACATCAGATTCGACTAAGCCTCCTAAGGTTACATAAGAACTATACGAGGCTTCGGTGTGCATTTTTTCTACATATGTTAAAAATATTTGCTTTATCTAGTTTTTCAACAACTTTGGGTTATTAACTTGTATGATTGTCTTTAAACTATTCCAGGCCCCTTCCAAACTTCCTACTGTTATTCTACCATTCCATTTCAGTAGAAGTCCTACACGTATATTTTGGGATCCAACACGACGAAGGGAAAAGGTATGTCTGTCTTAGATCAACTCCTTTCCACTAAGGGCAAAACAGAGTTGAAACTGTATAGTTAACTCCTTTTGGATCACTTACCATGGATATAGGAAATGGTCGTAACTGATTCATCTATGACTTTGCCTCCTACGACCACTAAAGATCCATCTGAGGCTCCAGTATGCTTTAGTTTTTTAGTCTATTCATTTTTAGTTATTATGTGTTATTTGACATATATGTTATTAACATGTATTAATGTTGTTTTACCAGTTACAACCTCCTTCAGGAGATCTCACAGATCCTCAGCCTCACCCAATTGCAGAAGACATAGATGAGGTAATCAACATTTCAACTTCAAACAATTTAGAGTTCAGTATTTAGTTATTTTGATGTTATATTGAGAAAATATATTTGATTTGACATTTGAATTGTCCTTGTGCAGCCACCTACAAAGCCACGTATTGCTTCAAAGAGGCTTGATTTTGATGATCTGCCACAGTCATAGATACCGATAGAGACATATAGTTATAGTTGTGGTCATTGAATGACCAATTTTTTTTTATATATTTGACATTTGTATACGTATATATTGACTTTGACAGAAATGACACATGCCATATTTTTGTAAATATTATTGATTTGGCATCTATGCCATTTTTTGAAATGTACACGATTATTGTTCATTTTGGTATATATGAAACTTGATATTCGATCCAATTTGTTCATTGATATATATGAAACATGAAATTCCTGAAACTTAGTTATTTGCTATTGAAATGTGATCAAATTTGTTCATTGTGTATATGTCTTGAAATGTGATCCAATTTGTTCATTACTTGTAACTCATATGGCGTATACTTTTAAACCATCTATTGCTCATATTGTGTATACCCAAGCACTGATATCGGTAATGCTGATATTGTGTATTTTGATTGAGTGATGAGTCCTTCGTGCATGAAGAGATTGGAGTGAAGTTATTATTTCATAAACTCATGCTTATGGAGTGAAGTTCATCATTTGAAGAACCAATTAAGACAAGATTTGAGCGCACAAAGAAGATTTGAAATTTATCTAAGGATGAGTTGACTTAGGTAAGGTTTTCATTTAAATTTTACTCAATAAAAAGTCATCCTTAGGGTAAGAGACAAACCTATTCATCCAAATCGCCTATAAAAGAAGAGTTGAAGCACTTATGGATGATCTATGTGAGCCAATGGGGTCGTGTTTTTGCTGCCTAAAAAATCTTCTCTCAATTTCGGACAACTCAATTCCATTTTCTTGTGGTGATATTTTTTCTGTCGCATAAAAAACTGTTAGTGAGAGGTGACAAAATAGTGCATCTTTCATTTTGCTTGTCATGGGAATGAACTGTCAATGTGAGCACGTCTGGGTGGCCGGGTTTACATTAGGCTTTCCCTTGTCTCACTCCCCAAGATGTCCGATCGTTACGAGCCACCTTGTAGTGACGTTTTCCCTTGAGCGCTCAAAGTGGAAAAAATGGTCAAACTTTGACGTCGCGTAACTCGGAGACCCTAGCACTTATGGATGATCCATGTGAACCAATGGGGTCATGTTGTCACTGCCTAAAAAAGATTCTCTTGGTTTCGGACAACTCATTTCCGTTTTCTTGTGGTGAGATTTTTTCTGTCGCATAAAAAACCGTCAGTGAGGTGGCAAAATAGTGCATCTTTCATTCTGCTTGTCGTGGGAATGAATCATCAACATGAGTGCATCTGGGTGGCTGGGTTTATGCTAGGCATGCCCTTGTCTTTCTCCCCAAGATGTCTGATCATTACGAGCCACCTCGTAGCGATGTTTTCCCTTGAGTGCTCAAAGTGGAAAAAATGATCAAACTTTGACATCACGTAACTCGAAGACCATGGCACTTATGGATGATATGTTTGAACCTATGGGGTCGTGTTGTCATTGCCTAAAAAAAAATCTCTCAGTTTTGGGCAACTCGATTCTGTTTTCTTGTGGTGATATTTTTTCTGTCGCATCAAAAACCGTTAGTGAGAGGTGGCCAAATAGTGCATCTTTCATTTTGCTTGTCGTGGGAATGAACTGTCAGTGAGAGAATGTCCAAGTGGCTGGGTTTATGCTAGGTGTTCCCTTGTCATGCTCCCCAAGACGTTTGATCGTTACGAGCCACCTCGTAGCGACGTTTTCCCTTGAGCGCTCAAAGTGGAAAAAATGGTCAAACTTTGATGTCGCATAACTCGGAGACTGTGGAACTTATGGATGATCCGTTTGAACCTATGGGGTCATGTTGTCTCTACCTAAAAAATTTTCTTTGGTTTCGGGAAATTCAATTCCATTTTCTTGTGGTGATATTTTTTCTGTCGCATCAAAAACCGTTAGTGAGAGGTGGCAAAATAGTGCATCTTTTGTTCTGCTTGTCGTGGGAACGAACCGTCAGCGCGAGCACATCTGGGTGGCCGAGTTTATGCTAGGTGCTCCCTTGTCTTTCTCCTCAAGACATCTGATCATTACGAGCCACCTCGTAGCGACATTTTCTTTAGAGCGCTCAAAGTGGAAAAATGGTCAAAATTTGACGTCACGTAACTCGGAGACCATGGATTTTATGGATGATCCTTTTGAATCTATGGGGTCATGTTGTCGCTGCCTAAAAAATCCTCTCTCGGTTTCGGGCAACTCGATTCTGTTTTCTTATGGTGAGATTTTTTCTGTCGCATCAAAAACCGTCAGTGAGAGGTGGCAAAATAGTGCATCTTTCATTCTTCTTGTTGTGGGAACAAACCATTAGCCTGAGCCCATTTGGGTGGCTGGGTTTACGCTAGGTGTGCCCTTGTCTCACTCCCTAAGACGTCTGAACGTTACGAGCCACTTTGTAGCGACGTTTTCCCTTGAGCGCTCAAAGTGGAAAAAATGGTCAAACTTTGACATCGCGTAACTTAGAGATAGTGGTACTTATGGATGATCCATTTGAACCTATGGGGTCATGTTATCACTTCCTAAAAAATCCTCTCTCGGTTTTGGGTAACTCGATTCTATTTTCTTGTGGTGAGATTTTTTCTGTCACATAAAAAACTGTCAGTGAGAGGTGGCAAAATAGTGCATCTTTCGTTCTGCTTGTCGTGGGAATGAACCATCAGTGCGAGTGCATATAGGTGGCTGGGTTTATGCTAGGTATGCCCTTGTTTTGCCCCAAGACATCTGATCGTTACGAGCCACCTCATAGCGATGTTTTCCCTTGAGCGCTCAAAGTGGAAAAAATGGTCAAACTTTGACGTAGCGTAACTCGGAGACTGTGGCACTTATGGATGATCCGTTTGAACCTATGGGGTCATGTTGTCTCTGCCTAAAAAGGCCTCTCTCAGTTTTGGACTATTCCTACTAGCCCTTCAAATCGGGTAATTCAACAATAACTCAAAACTTTCCCAAAACACTTGGAATTTTTTTTGCATATTCAGATACCCATTTGCGAGTTATTTAACATATGTCAGAATCAGACTCAGTTATTTATAATCAAATAGTACAAATTTATATTTAAATGGTACAATTTTATTACAAATGTATTTATAATCAAGTGGTGCAAATTTGGGCTCTCAAAATTTGCAAATCAGCCCCATGGACACTTTCATATATAAAATTTGGCATCTTATATAGACAATAAAATTGATTACTATTTATATTTACAAAATTTTGCATCTAAATATGCAAATTACAACTCATTGTTGTTTTTTTATACAGAAATTAGCATCTAGATATGCACATTACAACTCACTGTTGTTTTTTTATACAAAATTTAGCATCTAGATATGCACATTACAACTCATTAATGTTTTTATATACAAAATTTGGCATCTACATATGCACATTATAGCTCATATGCATATTACAGCTCATATGCATGTAGAGAACATCCAAAAAAGCAAAGTTACAACGTTTCGCAAAAGATATATACAAAATTGTCAAAATTATTTTACCATATTGTAGAATTCTTCTTCTAGATGGCCCAAAATCAATCAAGTGAACCTTCTGGATCAGCTCTAACCCTTAGTGTCTCAAGTATTGCCTCATGGTTTGATTCACAAACTTTCCACAAATCCTTGTTAAGAGGTCTACCATGATATTTAATCAAATGAATATTTGTTGAAACAAGAAGGTTTGAGTAATGAAGAATATGTCTATGTGTCTCAAAGTCCTCAAACAACCAGGCATTATAATTTTTGATAGGGTGCCTACATTTTATAGAAGGATAATTTAATGCCAAAATAAATACAACGACTGCTAAATAAATGAGTTTAAGAGGTCTCAACTCAACTTGACACAACAATAGTACCTTCTAAGCTATGTCCCTGTCACAACAACGGATCCTACTGGGTATTCAATGCCCTCTCCATCAACTACTATAGAAGTCAATTTCTTTTTGGTCTTAATACAAAGACACAAAAAGTAATATGTTCCTTCTTCATTGTTCTCATCCGCAATAACTGCATATACATGACCTGCATTTAATAGAAGGATATAAGTTAATACCCAAATCAACATAAGTTAGTGCTAATAAATTAAGCTTAAAATTGTAGCAAATTGCAACCCTTTACTTGGTTCAACTATGTCTGATACATGGTTAAAATCTATTGATGCTTCAATCTGGTTCATTTGTAGTGCTCTAAGAAGTTGATATGTATCTAGGGTTTGCAAAGGTCTACAAGACCGTTGGTCAACCCACTCTTTTGATTCACATTCATCCCACAAAAAATGCATACACGAAGAGCAAAATCATGCAATTTGTCTAGTATGAATAACTAGTGATGTTGTATTTCAACTTCTAAATGAATGCATGTCACTTGATCTAGTAAGTGTACAACAATCTAGATAGTTTTCAATGTTAGATTCACTTATTAACCAAAAATATCCAAAAACCAGAGACTTACCTACATTACCTAGTCCCATCGTAGAGTTACACCATTGCACAATTGTTTTTGCATCTATTAACATTGCACCACCTTCGTACTTCAATTCCTCTCTGGTAAGAGCTCTTTTCACACATGCTCCCGCACCATCATGCTCTCCCTTTCCATGCCTTGCCTCAATGAAATTCCAAAAATGTTGCACACCACTTGTCACATGCATCCTAGTCAACCAGTAGAACATCCTTGCATTCTTGAATTGTGGGGTGCAATTGTTCAACCATATTATGTGTTGGTTGTATCTTATATCTCTTTCCCTTAAACTATCATAGAAGACTGTAAAGAATCCTTGCACAAACTCTGAGGAATGAGTATGACATCGCTAATATAGAAGTGATATTCTCTTATAACCTTTCTATCCTCCTCGGTGCTATCATGTGCATGCATGAATGCTATGTGTATAAAAATTATAACTTGTATAGAGTGGTAATACATAGATTGTACTTCATTTTGCGGCTTTAGTGTATAATTCTCAGCAAAATCAATGATGGAGACAATAGTGCCAAGGGGGAAAGTGTCCTTACACAACTTGAATTGCTCATCTAACCACCTAGCTCTATGTGTGTGACCTATGTACTCATACACTAGTTTCTCTTGAAAAATCTTCATAAAATCGACTACGCATATATCCTTTTTCACTAACTCACACCTCTTTAATTCTTTTCCATCTTTAACACCATATGTGACTGACTTATATTTTCCAATAGAAACTAGTTCCTTACCAATTTCATGTGTGTTATCCAGATGTAGGCATCTATGCAAATGTTGCAAACCGCCACATGTAGGATAAAAATCTCTCAAACACATCATCTTATAGTAAATGCACCCGTCATCTCATCTACATAGTACACTTGAAATAAATTCTCTTGGTGACTTAGGAGGTGCTTGTAGACCACATTCCTGCAAAACATCGTTAGTGTGAAAAGTACAACAGATATAGCGATAAATATCATAATGCATGGAAAATTCAACATGAACCCTACAACAACATGTAGTACATGCATGATTAATCTTAACATAAAATGGTTTTGTCATCTCAAAAAATCTTTGACTAATTTTAATCTGAGGAAAGCTTTGAAGAAACCTTTCATAAATTGTGTTTGAGTGGTATCTAAATAGTGTTTTGGATGTGGCTCATGATTACTAATTCCAAACTAATTCCAATTTGTCTTCTAACAACATCTCTTTGGTTGGGTGAAACCCTTGTGTTATCATGCCAATATTTCTCATTAACATTCTTAGTGTTAACAACTTGTCTTGCAATGGAGAGTTTAGTGCAATCAACTACAACCTTGTCTTGCATGGAGTCTCCAAGAATGCCCAAAGAGATTATTGCTAGGACCGATTCTCTAGCCTCTCTAAGGCATAGTGTAATGTGGTTCTACTTATCCTTAATGACTTGCTTGTTTTTCTTATTAAACGATATTTTTTCATTTCCATTCCCATTATGGTTGATGTGAGGACACAACGAGTAACATTAGCATCTTTAGTGCATGATTTCGAACCAATGGCTTGGTATGCATCAAAAATATTTCTCACAATGGTTCTTTCACTATTATTTTTGGATATTTTATCATGCATTGGCTTCATAATATTTTCATCAATATTTATTAGGAACTTTGGTTTTCTATGAATTATTCTAAGAAGTGTTAAGATTGGTGCATGCTCTTCATTTTCATTAGGTGCATTGATCATATTAAATTCAAATGGTATATCTTCTTCAATTTCATTAACATGTGCATTCACTGAATCATTTTCAAATGGTGTATGTTCATTGCATTCATCATATGTATTTGAATTGGTGAATGTTGATCATTTTGATTTGGTGCATTCATTGAATATCAATTTCAATTGTTGAATGTTCACCACTTTCATTAGGTGCATTAGATGACGTACCTTCACGTAATCTCTTCATACGCTTCCTTTGTCTTTCCTTTGCTGCCTCTCTTTGTTCATTTGTTCCTCTCTTGTTCTTTCCCTTTGTCCTGCACATAACATCATGATGACAATCCACAATCAAATAGAAAAAAAACAACAAATGATCATCATTTTGTTATAATCTAAAGTAACAATAATAAAATAACTTAAAAAAAACCAAAATACAAGACAAATCAATCATGATCAAAGCAAAAAAGTAACAAATGATCACGATTTTGTTATAATCTAAAGTAACAATGATAAAATAACTTCAAAAACAATCCAATATACGAGACAAATCAATCATTCCAAAGAAAACGTGACAAAAGAATATGAAAACCTGACTGTTATTGTCCCAGAGAATCACGTGCAAAAGCAGTGGGGCTTTCAAACAACTTGCAATGTTGGCTTTTAGGCCGTTGGGACTAAAATATATTAAGATTTTCCCATAACCCGTACGAGTTATGGAAACTTTTTATGTCAACATTCACAATTTCTCATAACCCATACGGGTTATGTATAACTAGAAGTTTTGGCCTTAGTTCTACATAACCCGTACTAGGGGGAGAGGGAGAGAGAGGGAGATTGGGAAAAGGAGAGGGGGAGAGGGAGAAGGAGAGAGGGGGATGGAGAGAGGGAGGCAGATTGGGAAAAGGAGAGAGAGAGAGAGAGAGAGAGAGAGAGAGAGAGAGAGAGAGAGAGAGAGAGAGAGAGAGAGAGAGAGAGAGAGAGAGAGAGAGAGAGAGAGAGAGAGAGGTAAGCGAGATAATAGGGGATAGGAAGAGAGGG